>NW_028261262.1:0-202562 GCF_057802395.1 Ceratotherium simum simum
AAAGTACAAAAAATCTATAGTGTACTACTCTTCATGTAAGAAAGAAAGGGATATCTGCTCATTTGTGCCAAAGAACTATAGGAAGGATAAATCAGAAACTAATAAGATTGGTTACCTTCAGGGGGTGGGTGAGAACAGGGTGAAAAGAATGGAGAAATAGGTACAGGGCAATAAGATTGAGCAGGAGAGCTTACAGTATACTATCGCTGAGTATAGCTTTTAGTATAGCTCTGACTGCTAAACTATGGTAATGTTTTATATACCAAAAAACATAAATAATTAATTAAAATTAATCCAGATGTGGAAGGAAACCAAAGTAGAATACAAACAGTAACAAATGAACCTAACCGTATTACAAATGAGTTGTAGTCTCACACTGAAGGGGATGGGGAAGAAAAGAATTAACCAGAATACCTTTGGAAGACATCAACTGGATACTGTAATGCTAAAGAAAAAAAGAAGTACACACAAATACTCTACTCTAGTTAACAATTTTTTTCACAGAGGTAGGTATTAGCAATTCTGAAATTGCTTTATATATATATATATATATTTACACTAAGATTGAATAAATAAGTAAATACATTGTGGGTAATGAGAGACAGATTTCTCCTTGTCGGAGAATGTATTTATAAATAAGGAAAAGGGAAAGGCTAGACTATTGTGTGGTGTTGGATTGGAATTGGAAATATCCGTGTGGATTCATGGTTTTTACATGGAAAGATACATAAATAAATGTGGATGTCTATGTATATATGAGTGTACATCCATATCTTGCCTAGCTCTATCCACTGAGAGGACCTAGAAGCAATGAAACCCCAACAGCAATGAGCAAACCTAGTGCCCAGATATTGATTTCTAAATACCATTTTCTAATAAAAGGAACCAGCATTCCTTGGAAAATGGTTGATTCCAGAGCTGGGGCAGGAAAAATACAAGATGAGCCTGGAGTATCTTACGGTACCAGAAAGTAAGAAAGTGCTGCAAAAAACTACAGAGTTGTGTTAGAAGGATACTGGAGACAACTTGAAGGAGGCTCAATGGTCAAAGCTGGGACAATTTGAGCAGAAAACTAAATAACGATAACATTGGATTATAACCCATAGAATGAATATCCATGAGTCCATGCTGATATAAATGGATAAATGGGAGAGAAGGGACTCTCCTTACAGTAGAATTTTAATTAATAAGTGTAGATGCAATGGTGATAATAAAAAATCTCCATTAGACAAATACAACAGTAATAATTGTTGCAGGCAAAAAGCGTCAATGGATGCTAAATCTAGTGGGTGGAAGTATGATGAGAAATGAAAAATTTGCACAATTTCCAAGTATTTCCACTCAAGATGCTTTCTGGTTGCAAAAGGAAAAATAGCAAAAAAAAAAAAAAAAAAGATTGAGGAACTGTCACAGATTAGAGGAGCCTAAGGAGACAGGGAAACTAACTTCAGTGCAGGGTACTAGATTGGATTCGGGACCAAAACTAGGACATTAGTGGTAAAATTGGAAAAATCTGACTAAGGTCCATAGATTAATATTGTGTCAACGTTCATTTCCTGGTTTCAATAGTTACTATTGGTTCTGTAAGATGACAAAAGCAGAGGAAGCTGAGTAAAGAGTATGCAGGAACTTTATGAGGTATTTTTTTGACATTTCTGTAAGTCTAAAATTTTTCAAAATAAAAAGCCAAAAAATAAAAATAAAAGAGAGGTCTTCTAAAATAATTCTCTACCTCCATTATGAGTATTCACACATTTCTATTTTTTATGTTGTTCTAAGCAAACATCTCCCTTTTATAGGATTAACCATGACTTCATAGAACTCTGAAAACATCTTTTGAAGGGAATAGGAAAAAAGATCAAATGCAGAGTGTAGGGTATTTGGTTTGCACACCCATTATTCAAAGTAAAACATCACCAAGGAACCCGTACACCTTTGGACTTCTTCTCTTTAGCATAGCACTGAACCCAGCCACGAGAGTCTGGGTCTACCGAAGAAACTGTACATCCAGAAAAGATGCTGCTCTCTCTCATGTAGTGTTAAAACGTCATTGGTCCTCTTTCACAAGAACAAAAATGTCTTTTTCTGAGGTATGTGCCTATTCTATACCCATTTTTTTTAGAGTTTTTATCATAAATGGATGTTGGATCTTGTCAGATACTTTCTCTGCATCTGTTGAGATGATCATATGATTTTTATTCTTCATTTTGTTAATGTGGTGTATCATGTTGATTGATTTACAGATGTCGAACCATTCCTCCATCGCTGGAATAAATCCCACTTGATCATTGTGTATGATCCTTTTAATGTATTGTTGTATTCAGTTTGCTAATATTTTGTTGAGGATTTTTGCGTCTATGTTCATCAGTGATATTGGCCTGTAATTTTCTTTTTTTGTATTGTCCTTGTCTGATTTTGGAATCAGGGTGATGTAGGCCTCATAAAATGAGTTAGGTAGTGTCCCCTCCTCTTCAATTTTTGGAAGAGTTTGAAAAATAGGTATTTAATCTTCTTTGAATGTTTGCTAGAATTCACCAGAGAAGCCATCTCGTCCTGGACTTTTGTTTTTGGGAGGTTTTTGATTACTGTTTCAATATCTTTACTAGGGATCAGTCTATTCAGATTCTCTATTTCTTCTTGATTCAGTTTTGGAAGGTTGTATGATTCTAAGAATTTATCCATTTCTTCTAGGTTTTCCAATTTGTTGGCTTATAGCTTTTCAGAGTAATCTCTTATAATCCTTTGTATTTCTGTCTTATTCGTTGTAATTTCTTCTCTTTCATTTCTAATTTTATTTATTTGAGCCTTCTCTCTTTTTGTCTTAGTGTGTCTAGCTAAAGAGTTGTTAATTTTTTTTCAAAGGGTTGTTTTTTTCAAAAGGTTGTTGGTTTTTTCAAGGGTTGTTAATTTTTTACAAAGAGATAGCTCTTAGTTTCATTGATTTTTTTTCTGTTGTTTTTTAGTGTCTATTTCATTTATTTCCAATCTGATTTTTATTATTTCCTTTCTCCTACTGACTTTGAGCTTCATTTGTTCTTCTTTTTCTAGTTCCTTTAGGTATGATGTTAGGCTGTTGGAGATTTTTCTTTTTTCTTGAGATGGGCCTGTCTCACTGTAAACTTCTTTCTTTGTACCACTTTTGCTGCATCCCATAGATTTTGATATGTCTTATTCCACTTCTGAGTATTTATCTAAAGAATATGAAGACACTAATTTGAAAAGATATATGCAACCCTATGTTCATTGCAGCACTATTTACAATAGCCAGGTGGAAACAACCTAAGTAGGCAATAGGAATTATTAATATATTAATTATAAGAAGTAACCTCAGGGACAATCAAATGGATAAAGAAAATGTGGGGTATGTATGTATACAATGGAATACTATTCAGCCATAGAAAAAAGATGAAGTCTTGCCCTTTGCAACAGTGTGGATAGACTTTGACACTGTTATGCTGAGTGATACAAGTCAGGAGGAGAAAAATACTATATGATCTCACTCATATGTGGAGTATAAAAAAACAAACAAATGAACAAACAAAACAAAAACAAACACATAGATACAGAGGACAGGTTGGTAGTTACCAGAAGGGAAGAGGAGTGGGAGGAGGGTAAAATAGCTAAAGGGGGTCAATTGTATGGTGATGGATGGAATCTAGACTTTTGGTAGTGGGCACACTGTAGTATATACAGAGGTTGAATTACAATGTTGTACACCCGAAACATATAATGTTACCCGGTTAAAAAAACAATGTTACCTCACTTTAAAAAAAGGAAAAAACTTTCTTTTTTTGTTTACTGTATCCTGCATAGCTATTTTCATACCTAGAAATATTGTTGGTCACGACATGTCTACTTTGTGGTTGATGACACATTTCACTCTGCTGCCTGTTTTAATACCAAGTATAAAAAAAATGTGTATTTGTTCCTACCTTCAGCTTTTGGAAGAATATACTACTATGTCATTTGTGTGTTCTTTTCAAATTATGCAAATTCTACATCTTTAGCAGTTTGTGAATGAAGTAAGTATTAGATCTTTAAGATTTAATACTTAATTGATAAAATAAGAGATCTAGAATTTTGGCTTATCACGTTCTGATTATTATGACTTGAAAGATTTTGTAGCTGATTTTTTAGCGTTGGTGCTTTGACCATATTTAAATAGAAAACTAAATATAAGGTTTAAAATTAAAATATAAAGTTTAAAATGCAGTAGTCCCCCCTTATCCATAGTTTTGCTTTTTATGGTTTCAGTTACCATGTTCAACCGAGGTCCAAAAACATTAAATGGAAAATTCCAGAAATAAACAGTTCATAAATATCACAGGGCTCATATTCCAGTAATTCTTGTTTACCTTCATAACGGCCCCAAAGCTGAAGAGCAGTGATGCTGACAGTTTCTTACAGTACGTTGTTGTGATTGTTCTATTTCATGATCAGTTATTGTTGTTAGTCTCTTCCTGTGCCTGATTTATAAATTAAACTTTACCATAAGTGCGTATGTCTAGGAAAAAACATAGTATGTACAGGGTTCAGTGCTATCTGGTTTCAGGCCTCCACTGGGGGGTCTTGGAACGTATCCTCCACAGATAAGAGGGGACTGCTGTAAGGTAATTTCAGTAGATACGTAGTGCTCTTTTGAGCATTCATTCACTTATCAAATGTTTATTAAGCACCTTTCTGGGAGAGGTGTAGAGGAGGATCAGCCTATGTGATGATGCCCACGCCTCCACAGAGCTTACGTTTTATTGTATGGAAGAACCCCGTCAACTTACTTTGGAGTTGGCTGCTCCTGTGATTTTAGATGGAGCTGCTTTGTGTGTTAGAAAGGCGTTTCATCACATAGTGAGCAGTCTTACAGGTTACTAGAGAATAACGTTTGCCTATTACAGTTTTTAAAACCTCGGGGATTTTTCCTTTCCTGCAAGCTCTGTTTTCGTGATGAAATATTTAGTAATTTCTGTAACACATGGTAGATATGCATCATTGATGAATTTTGGCTTTTATTGCTCACCCTGTTGGAACAATTAATCCGTATTGAAAGCCCTGCTTTCTACCAGAACAAGCTTCTTTTTCAACTATGAGCCATGTTCTTTTGGTCTACAGATGTTGGATGAACAGGCGTCAGATCGATGGGTCTTTGAATAGAACTCCCCCTGGGTTCTATGACCGAGTGTGGCAGATCCTGGAGCGCACACCCAATGACATCATCGTAGCTGGGAAGCATTTGCCACAGGTACAGCCTTACCGTGTTTCCTTCAGTGAAAGGACTTCCAAAGGGACCTAAGGGAGGAGAGAATTCTTCCCCTCCGCGTTGCAAATAACCTTTCTGCTTATTCCATTTTCTAAGAGTGTTTAAAGAAGGAGTGTCCAGATACCTGAAGGAGGAAATACTAGAAAATAAGAACGCTAATCAATTGGCTTGGAAATATTTTTTCCCAATCTCAGTTACTTTTATTTTCCAATTTTAATGTCCCTCTATACAAAGGCTTGCTTTACCAAATGGGTATTTTACTTAAAAGTTGTATTTGATCAAAAATTTTTTGGATTATTACATTCAGATATTTCAAGGAAGCTCTCTGTTTAAAGGAACCACATGGCCAAACCTTTTTCCAAGCAAGCTGTCCTTCTTTTGTTTACTTATTAGTGAATTTGGGGTTTCTTATATTGGCGTTACCATGAATGGTAGTATTCCTTCACCGCCAAGTGCTAGTGGGCCAGTGCTGGGGACCTCACAGACAGTAAAATAGATATTCAAACGACGGAAATAAATCAGGCCTAAGAAGCAAGGTGACTTAGTGATGCTGTGGATAAGGATTCATACTACTTATGAATTGCACTGAATGTGAAAAATGCAGTAACTTTTTAGGTCATTAGACAATCACTTATTTTACTTGAAATGTAACTTCTCTTTCGTCCAACTGAATTAGTGCTCCCTCCTTCAGATGGTTTCCCAAGTTATATAAACTAACCTGCTTCTTTGATTTGATTATTTTATTTAATCCTGACATCTAAATCATTCTGCTTATACACAAACATCAATAATTAGGCCTTTTGGAAATGGAGTATTGTATTTGTCTCTAGTGTTGAAACATCAACAAAATTATTTTTGCTGAAGGTCTTTATACAAACAAAGTATTCTTAAATACACACACCCATACTCATTTTGTTTATATGTACATGGAGTGTTTCTGGAAGGACCCACAAGAAATTGGGACAAGGAAGTGTGGTCTGGGGGGCAGGGTGAGCTTTTCATTGAAAACCCTTTTAACTTTTCAAATTTTGAACTTTGTGAATCTATTGTTTATTCAAAAAAAGGAATAAGAACTTTTTGAAAGTGTTCTTTATACTGCTCACAAACTGTGAGTGGGTCTCTTTGGTTGCCCGTGTAGGTGCTCCAGCCCTGTCCTAGAGGCTCCGTGACCATTGTCGGGGCAGCACTGTTTCCTGCCAGCAGAGAACGGGCCTCCGTGGTTCAAGTCCTGCTGCTTCTGCATACAGTAGACTAGGGCAACCTTTTGTTAGCTTCTTTCCCAGCCCCCTGTAGGCCCTACCAGATTTTCATTTAATTGTCTGATTGCCTGGGCCGCTTCCATTTGGTATCCTCTCTTTGCTAACAACAACAATATGTGTTAAGTATTTTTATGGGCCAGGTGCTTTTCCAGGTGCTCCTTTAATCCTCACAACAATTTTGAGGTAGGGACTTTATTATTCCTGTTTGACAGATGAGGAAACTGAAGCACAGCTAGGTGATTTTCCCAAGGTCACACACCTAGGAGTAGCTGACCCCGAGCGTGCCCCCCCTGCCCCCGCCAGCCATTTGACTTCTTTTTTTTTTTTTTTAAAGATTTTATTTATTTTATTTTTCCCCCCAAAGCCCCAGTGGATAGTTGTGTGTCGTAGCTGCACATCTTTCTAGTTGCTGTATGTGGGACTCGGCCTCAGGATGGACGGAGAAGTGGTGCCTCGATGCGCACCCGGGATCCGAACCCGGGCCGCCAGCATCGCAGCGCGTGCACTTAACCACCAAGCCACAGGGCCGGCCCACCATTTGACTTCTGAGCCTTTTCTCTGAACTTCTGCACCACACTGTCCACCCTGAGTCTTTTCTGAGGGTGGGAACTAGGGCAAGCTTGATGTCTCTTCTCTAGGTTTAACTATCATAGTTGCATAGTAACTAGGTTGACTTTTCAAATGAGATATGTTAAAAGGAAATTGATGTGAAAGCATGAAAGAGTCCTTATTTCATTCTGTAACCCCATTAATCCCGTTGCTGGACATCTAAATAATTATAATTACTGTGTTCAGCAGCTGGGCTTCATTTTCCCCATATTAGCATATGTTGGATTGTATTGAATATAGAATACAGTAGATGGACAATATTGAATATAGGGCTGAGGCATTATTATACCAGGCAGATTAACTTTGCTGTCATTTGATTGAAAAGGGATGTTCCTGCTGGGTCCCATTTTGAATAGTAAGTAGATACACAGTGTTCTGAGGCTATGATTAAGTTCACTGTAAATCATCATTGTGGTAAAACCAAATAGGCATGACTCATCGCCTCTGCATCTCTGGTAATAATCCTGGTGACTCCATCTGCTTTCCACCACACAAGCCTCACATTTCAAGCCTTCTCTTCCATTCTTTGAGGGTTATCCACCCTTCGTTTTGCTTTTTTCTGTGTTTACTTGCCATTTCTTCACATAATGTTGTTTTTGCTTATTTGTATGCATTTTAATGCTGCCAGTTCAGAAAGGACCTGCCACAGAAATGATGTAAATTCAATAGCAAATGACTTACATGCTAAAGTGACAGCAAGCATAACTTCTTGTGTTAATTCTGAAAGCAACATGTACTCTCTTAGTTGTCTCCATTTTTGGCTCTTCCCTTTGTGTATTGAAGTGGCTTTCTAATATAGCCCCTTTCTCTGAAAAACATTAGTATAGTGAAGATCACTACTAAAAACAGGAGGTTGAATTTATCACAATAGTCAGCTGGTTGGCTTCAGTAGTTTGACATATATAAAATCCATGCATATAGCTGCAAATGCTCTGTAAGGTTTTCTAGAAACTGAAAAAGTTTATTGATTAGAAAATGAAATTCCTTTAAGTGGGAAGCAGAGTATAACCGTGCAGCATGTTAATGTTGAGTTATTTTTTTCAGCAACCAACCCTGTCGGATATGACCATGTATGAGATGAATTTCTCCCTCCTGGTGGAAGACATGTTGGGAAATATTGACCAGCCGAAGTACAGACAGATCGTTGTGGAGGTTTGTATTTAGAAATTCAGATGCTGAAGAAGTGCTTTCTGTCTGCTCCCTGAAAGCTAGTATAAAGGAAAGAGCAGAAATTCCCCTCCTCACCTAACCCGACTCTCCTCCAGTTGAGTCCTGGAGAAGACGTCTGTCCTTGACCCACATCAAGGACACGAGCAGTTCCAGCATCTCACATCCTCCAGGGTGGAACGGCTGTCTGTCCAGCTGCTCCAGCTCCACACTCGCCCCTCAGCAGCAAGTGCATCAACAACACCGTAACAGAGAGGAAGTGACCTTTTTCTATGTTTTATTCTAATCTTTTTTCTGTTTACATAAATAATGCATGACTATTGTAGAAGGTTTTAGTAGTTCAGAAAATTGTAGAAGAGAAAGCAAAAAAATCTCTCCACACCCACTAGCAGTAAATCTGCACTGTTGATCTTTTGAGGGACGTCTGTCCAAACATCTCTCTGTGAACAGAGAAGACACATAATTTTGTGCTGTATCGTCATTGCTCTATATAAAGTTACATGATAAGATACACACACGTGCTTGCACGTGCCCCTTTGGCATTTTAAAACATTATACCAAATGCATAGAGAATCCCCCAAATGAATGGACTTAACATATAGCTCATCTTCACTTTGTCTTTCTCTGAGAATGTCTCCATCAGACTTTGTTTTTCTTGAGGGTGGGTAATGTGCCATAGATGCAGAAGCTCTCAGTGCCTGCTGAACTAGATGTGGCACCATCTGAAACCCAGCATGTCTGGATTTCAGTCAGAGCTGAATGAGTGTCAGCTTTATCTCTGAGATGCCAGGATTTGGAAACAGTATCAGCCAATCCGTTTCATAACATGTGGGAGTGAGGCAGAGACGGGGGTCAGGAAGAGATAGGGTTAGTAGAAAGGTGAATGCCTTCCTTGTGCTTTTAGCCTTTTGGTGTCTAGTGCCCAGCATCTGGGACCTAGAGTGGACATAGAAGTTCTTCTTGTTGACCAAAATGAGGTCATTCCCTTTGTGGAAGAAATTTTCCTTTAGAACTAGAGCAAAACTTTGTATTCTCCTGGCTAAAGCCCTGCTCCAAGGTATCCCACATTGTGACTCTTGGATTTTTCTGAAACTGTTACCTTTAGTTCTTTCAGGTTCTGTTGGAAGCATTTCGATAAAGTACAGTCAAGGAGATTCCCAAATTGGAATTATGAGGTCTTGTTCCTGTTCCATGTACAAAGTAGGAGCCATAATCATCATCAGAAAGTCTTTACCAAGCATTGTATACTCAGACACAATGTTTGCATATAACAGTTTGTCACCTAAAATGAACGTTGTTGCAACTTAGGGTAAATGTATGGGATAGCCAGACACTAGGATGATGCATTAAACTAAGATAGTTTATACAGACCAATTAGTACTCATGTCGTAAAGAGATCAGAGTTAAGTGTATTTTTTAAAGCACAACCATCTCCTGAGAAACTACTATGATGTCACAGATTATACCCATTTTGGGGTGCTGGGCTCCACGTCATTTGATCGTGAGCCTGAATCCAGAGTCTCCACTGTACTGACCTTCCTTCCCTGGCTTGTTGCTTGCCACCTCTTCTGGGGCAGCCTCTGCTCTACTGGACACTGGTTTTTGGTGTCTTGCCAACAAGGATTAATGCCCAAAGGCCAGGAAGAGTTCAGACACTTTGGGTGAATAGGGCAACTATGTACTATAGATAGGAGTAGGGAAGTCATTTTTCTAAGTTATTAGTTTTATTTAAGTGACTAAAAGCACTTCTGTACAGCTGCTGGGATACACACAATGAAAAAGTGCAGTTTCCAAGCAGAACTTATGCTACTAATTTGCAAGATGAGGAAGATTCCATCCATAGCTGATCCTGAAGTCTACTATTGTAGAGAACACACTATGGAATACGAGGATCATCTATCAGTCTGAATAAAGAATGGAAACATGTCCTGGCTCATATGGTTCATATAATTTGCTTTCAACGTTTGTCTCTTCTGGTTACTGATGGTTGTATCCATTGTACTGGAAAGAAGCCCTGAGCTAGAGTTTCAAGACAAAGTAGATCTGGACAAACTGGTGAAAGAAGCCTTTCATGAGTTTCAGAAAGATGCGAGTCGACTAAAGGAAATTGAAAAACAAGTAAGTAGAGAAAATAGCTTTTTGTAGAATTTTTTCTTTGTCTCAATTCTTCAAAATATCCCTAGTCTCTTACCATTTAACTATAAAATAGATTTACAGAGTGCAAAATAGAGTTCTTGAGGGGCAGGGCAAAGTCTGACTTATTGAAGAATTATTCTTTTTAGTTAATTACTAGCCAATTCAACTATAAAGTTTTGAATAAAAAGAAATCTAGGAAGAGATAAATTTCCTTTATATAGTTAGCAGTTAAAATGTGTTTTACCAGAGAGAAGCCATAGATTCCAGAAGGCTATAAAATTAAATTCTAGGGAGGAAAGGAATACGTAACAGGCTACATTGGTGCTGTGTACTACCTAACGTAGTCCCTTCCAGGCTCTCTGTTTAATATTTTATGCTCATCTGTAAAGGGTCCCTAAGTAAATAAAAATTATCAGCAAAGACAGGCTGGTCCCGTGGCTTAGCGGTTACAGTGCGTTCACTCCACTGCTGGCGGCCCGGGTTTGGATCCCGGGCGCGCACCGACGCACTGCTTCTCCGGCCATGCTGAGGCCGCGTCCCACATACAGCAACTAGAAGGATGTGCAACTATGACATACGACTATCTGCTGGGGCTTTGGCGGCGGGGGGCGGGGGGAAGGAGGAGGATTGGCAATAGATGTTAGCTCAGGGCTGATCTTCCTCACGAAAAAAAAAAAATTATCAGCAAAGAGGAGAATACTAAAAATGACTGTCTTTGTTTTATATGCTGAGAAGATGCCTCAGGAAAATGAAAGAAAAGCTCAAGAAGCTCATATTTTCTATGAGGAAATCTTGCTGTGAATTTATTTTTCCCCCTAGGCTGACACTGATTTTACTTGTCCACTCTTTACAAACAAAAAAATCCAGCAACTTGCTTACTGTTTTCCTTTGTAGGATGACATGACTTCCTTTTACAACACTCCCCCACTGGGAAAAGAGGAACATGCAGCTACTTGACAAAGGTTGTGATGACTTTGCTGCTGGAAGGAGAAGTGAAGCCGAGCAGTGACGACCCATGTCTGGTTAGCTAGTGAGGAGGTGTCAGAGGCTCTGTTGAGACAGTCTTTAGAAGTGTGTTAAGTGTTGTGTTGCAGCTTAATCAGGGTAGCCATTAATGTATGGACTGCGCATGCTGGTGAGGTGGTTGCCACGCCCTTGGCAGAGTTATTGGACCTCTTGCATACCGTAGCCAATTTAATGGTAAGAAATTCTTTTAATCAAGTGAAAAAAGTTCTCAGGATTATGCCAATAATCTTTACTGAATGATAGAAATAGTTTATTAATTGAAAATTCAATATTGCATGTTTTATGATCAAATAGCTCATCAAAATGATTCTTTGCTCTTTGCACTAAATTCCCACCTGCCATTAAAATGAAATTTGCCAATTACTACTACTAGTAGTAATGCAGACTGGGAATGAAAAGATATTGAAAGGATGGTGAACTTTTTCTAGTGGCATTGTCATGCTAGAAGAAATATTAATATACATCATAACGGCAAAATCAGCCAGCTGATATTTTTATTCTCAGAAACTGCATTATTGATAATATTTTAGTATACAGGGCTATTGTACAATTTTTACTTTGTAAACATGACTGTGGTTTTGTATTTTTGCTTACTGTAGAGGTTGGACTAAAGTACAGTGTAATAAATCTATACCTGATCAAACATTTTCTTTGAGCTTTTATAAAAATAGGATATCTGTAGGATTGTTCAGAAGTATGGACGGGTAACCTAGTTTATACTAGTAAAAACAAAATTAAAAGTCATTAAATTTTATTTCTGAATTAATAAATATATCTGGACACATTTCTTTGTTCTCTTGTTCACAATATTGAGTTTATTATTCCTGAATATTTTCATTTAATTGATCTGGAGATGGAATAGAAGAGAATCTATGATATCTACCATTATACGTGTTTTGCTGTCAAATTTACTTAAGCAACCTTTAATAAAAATAGAAAGTAGATTACGGCCAGCCCCGTGGCTTAGCGGTTAGGTGCGTGCGCTCCACTGCTGGCAGCCCGGGTTCGGATCCTGGGCGTACACCGACGCACCGCTTCTCCGGCCATGCTGAGGCCGCGTCCCACATACAGCAACTAGAAGGATGTGCAGCTATGACACACAACTATCCACTGGGGCTTTGGGGGAAAAATAAATAAATAAATAAAATGATAAAAATAGAAAGGAGACTAAACATTTAAATTTTATTAATTTATTTCATTACTGAATGTTCCAGTGCAGCCCATTAGTTTGAGCCCTGGCCCCAAAGAGAGTCATTTTTCTGGCCAATCTTATTATGGAGTTTCACCTGAGAAGTTAGACTTGTCACATAAAAAATGCAGCCCATTGCAGAGTCTTGAAAGGGTTTGAGAAAGAAAGGACAGTGGCTTCAGTAACAAGTCAGAGTGACATCAAATAAATGGATGCATTAGCACAGGGAAGAGTCTGAAGACTCGGGCATATTTCTCACAACTGTGAGGCACACTGCTTAAATCCTGCGTAAGAAATCGTGTTTACACTGGTTGGCAAAATTGGGAAGAATCTGACCTAAGGAGAGGAGTATGACAGAGAAGATAATTACTTGACTTGGAATATTTAGAGAGTTTATGGAAAGATGATAATGAAGCCAGTTTATAAAACAAGCATGAAAAAACCTTGAACATGAATTGAGGATAACACATCATAGCTGGGGAAACTGGAAAGAAAGAAAGAAAATCCTTGAAATAGTTAATATTTGCTGAATTCTGGAGGAAAGTAAACTGTGTTGTACTTTTAAGAATTTTAAAAAAAGTCTGATTAGCTGGGCAAAGTTGCCAGAAATCTGCCACTGTCCTAGTTGAAATCAGACTTCATTTGCGAATGTAATTTCCTGAGTGAGTGTTAGCTCCTGCTTCACTGTTACACGTACAGAATTCTGAAGTCTTCCCACGCTGCTAGAGGCATTCAGAGGCTGTGACATACTTATCGACTTTGTGTTTTGATGAAATTCAAAATTTACTTTTCTGAAAGATATATTAGGATCAGTAAATCTTGATGTTCACCTCTACAAAAGGTGTAGATGTCTGTTTTCTAATTAGAAAAGCAAAAATAATAAGAATTAGAACACAGAACTCGTATGAATTTTAGAAGTCCCGTTTGGCCTACAAAGCCAAAATGTTTTAACAGCTGTACAGGAGACTGACTGAAAATATTAGCACATTTATCCAGCCATGACAAGATTTAAATCTGATTTAAAGCTTACTCTATCACGATGGCAGATTCACTGTGTAAGTTTATTGTACAAGCAACATCTGTTGGAAACTCCTGACTGAATATCAAATTCAACTACATTTCCAGAGCATCATTTTAAGAAACATGGTGTTTTCCAGATTTCTTTTCATTTTATTTAAGTCTGAAAAAAGTCATATTTCAATTTTTAAAAATCAGAGTGTGGGATCTTCTTGATGTCATCTTCAATAAGTGATAAGCCTGCAATGCCTTATGGACACCAAATAACGCTTATAGACTATCTGAATAAATGTAACTTTTCCCCAGAACTGTGAGTAAATTGAGACATGCTTTTAGCCCTTCATGATCATGCATATTAAATAGATGTCCTATAAAAGTGGACGAGTCAACACAATGTGAAAACATAGTTGTAACAGCACAGAGAGACCACATTTAAATCAAGGAGAGGCTGGAAGTAGCAGGGTAGTGTGCAGCCAGATCATAAAACTACTCTGTCTCGGAAACTGGAAACATAAATGAAAAATGAGAGAGGAAGGATCAGCAAACAACTCCAGCAGCATTCCCACAAAGGAAGCGGCACAGCCTCATAGCATAAACTGAAGAGCAGCAGGAAGACAAAAGACTCGTTGGACTTTGTCTTTGGCTCCTGTGCTCTAACCTCCCAGAAGCTGTGCCGGGCAAGGACAAGGTCAGGAGATAAATTATGAAAAACCTAATGCATCTCGGGGGATCAGATAAGTGTTGGGTCAACATCGAGGGAAAAAGAGAGAAAATGTCCTTCCACAGTGGGTGTTCTTCCCCCTCCACACATACCACCATTCCACGCTATTCTCCAGCAGGGCTATGCCAGCCCACATGACGTTGGTGTGAAGTAGAAAAGGGCCCCCTTTCTGGGCACACTCAGCCCACTGGGCACAAGGTTTAGCACCTTTGTGCAAAGAAAAAGTCCTTTCTCTGAGCAGATACAACGCATACCAGGACACATGGCTCAGAGAGCCAGGCATAAACTGAATTTCAGCCCTCTGTTGCCCGCTCAACTGGGCTCTTTTGTGCAGTGCAGAAACCGCCGACTGCCAAAGGGGTGCTCCCCAAGGAAGGGAACGGCTATTGGGAATGGGCATTTTGATCTTTCATCAGGAGGGAGGCAGATAAAGAGGAAGGGTAACCACGGTCCCCCGGAAACGGTTATCTCCAACAATAGATGGTCTAGGAGCTGGTACCCCAGACCTTTGTCTCCTTGCCTGAGAGGGGCCTTAAGGGCAGTGATGAGTGGATTAGATGCCTGCCCTTTTTTTTTCCTGTACGTAGTTTTCTTTTAATACTAGGAGACCCGAATTCACTCTGCCTAGTCAATGACATGTCCTGTTTCCAAGGACAGTGCCTTACAGTATGATATTGTTCTTCCAAACAGGGTAATCTTTGGCACTTACTTACTTATTGCCTGAGAGGGAGGGACTCAGCTGGAAACAGATAAGCGAGAACAAAAGAGTTCATATTGGGAAGAGGTTCAGAAGACCACCCACACTGTATCAGGGCACCCACAAAGTGGCTGTGCCAGTCATGAGAAAGATGGAAAGAAACTGCCTGTAAACTATGTAAAAGTACCACAGGAAAAAAAAATAGATACTGAACTTGGTCTGAAAATAAATTTACTTTAGGAAATAGAACATCCTCCACAACAAATGCTCTGTACTCTGAAAGAAATTAAAGAGAAAAGGAATAAATAAAAAAAATCAAAGACAAGATAAGACAATACAATAAGATAGAAAAATAGAGCTAAGGAAACAAGTTTCATAAATTAGAAACAGCAAAGAACAAAATATACACAGCTAAAAACTGAACTGCTGACACAGAGGGAAAGCTTGAGATCATTCAGTCAAACACTGAGTGTCCACTCTAAGCCAGACACTGTTCTGGCACAGCAATGGGAAAAAAGGACAAATTCCCTCTCCCCCTGGAGCTTATGTTCTAGTTGGGTTGGGGGCGTGGGGTGACACGTAGTAATAAATGCTATGAAGAAAAATAAGACAGGATGGGGGGCAAGGAGTGACAAAGGTCATTGGGTTTCCTGTGGTTGTGGAAAGGCCTCTGATATGGTGATATTTCATCAGAGAATCACAGTGAATGTAGATGGAAAGGAACAGAGAAAACATAAAGAAAATTGGTATCCATAGGTAGAGAAGGCTACGATTAGCATAGAAAAAACAATTCAAAGATATGATAAAAGTTCTCCCTAAATAAGAAAGAACTAAATCTGCAGATAAAGAGAACATATTATATTCCAGAAAAATTTGATACAGAATGAGTAACATTGAAACACTTTAGAGAAATTACTTAGAGAAGTTTGGACCAAAGATACTCATCATCTCCTAGGGCTCAACGCTCCTCACCAGTTCAAGGTCACACAATAAGTGTGACATAAGATTTTTTCCCAATCAGTTACAAAGGTAAATGAAGAATTCTTAAATATGCAGCAACTCAGGAATCATAACAACTGTGAACCTTTCTTGAAAATAATATTTGACTAAATCCAATCAACCAAGAGAATCAATGTGAAGAATGTAGTAATGGAGAAAACATAATACATAAGAACTATTTATGAAAGATTAGTCCATTAAAATATAAAGTTAATAGTAACAACAATGCAATTTACAGTTACAGAAAAGAATGTGAAGATGACTTGAAAGAAAAACTTTACAATTTAAAATACTGTAACTAAGGGACTGGGACAAAAATCCTAGAGCTTGACGACAAAGCTCCGTGGGCGCTGAGAAGGAAGTGTAAGTGAGCTAATTCCCTTGTCTTTCACCGCAAGAAGTCAATATTTACTTCACTTTTTAAAGTTAGTAAATCAAGAAATAAAGTTTTTTAAAGTTTACCATTTGAAATACAGAAGTAATTTTAAATTACAGGAAGGTCCGGGGGTGGGAGGGTGCGGGGAGGATGTTCGGAAAACTGACCGTATAGCACAAGATAGAAGACGAAAGAAAAATGACAGCCTCCACATCCATTATAACTATGACTTTCCACTTTAATATCAAACACTGAATTAAAAGTGAAAAGGCATCAAATCTGTAACTAGAATACAAGTGGCCTAAATCTGTATGCCAAACAAAACAGCATCGTGACAGAAATTGCTAGCTGTCCATCAAAATCTGTTCTCCACCTCCATGGTAACGATTATAGCTGCGCATGTGGCTGCTCAGATATACCGTACATTCTGTTCTCTCTTAGAGTGTGGCCTTGTGATTTCAATGGAATGTGCTCCAATGGGATGTGAGCAGAAGTAGTGAGTGCCACTTCTGGGCCTGGCGCATAAACCCCCCTGCTTGCCCCTCTGCGCTCTTGCCCCTTCCCGTGGGCTGGGATGACAGTGGGCAGGTGAAGGTGGTGGCGATGTGTTGAATATGGCTGAACTGCTTCAGTCTCGGTTCCTGAGTGACTGTGGGGTGGTCTCTATCCCCTCCACGCCCCCTCTGCCTACTAAAACTCCCCTCATTGACTACTGAACCAGCGCTCTATCAGGAGACAGCACTGTCCCAGTTATTTGGACAGAAAGAATGTAATACAAAGAATTGTTTAACCAAATATAAAGTAGGAAACAGAGAGTGTGCGTATACGAGCCGTTATGTTTATTCTATACATTTACTCTAACCCGTGTAAGTATCGAGATATGTAAAGCAAGTATCTGAAAATGCAAGGAAAAACAAAAACATGATCAGAGTAACGTACTATGACAAATGAAATCTACAAACACAAATAATGACACTGCAGGGAATAATATAATCACTAATATATAAATATTTAATTCCATATCCAAACAACCGAAATGACACCTTCTAGTTCACCTGAAACATTTTGAAGCTGACCGTATTTTGGGTGCCAAAGAAAGCCTCTGTGCATTTCAAAATTAGAAATAGTAAAGACTGCATTCTCTTATGTCAAGCAAAAGAAAAAAAAAAAACTACAGTTGAATAACCAAAATAGAAAAGAAAAAAAGCCAACCTCTTGGAAATTTGGAAATTTCTTTCTAAATTGAAACTACGACTGAAATTTCAGAATATCTAGACTATAATCAAATTACTACAGATAAGATGGCTAAAGCCAAATTGATACAAAAATTCATAGTTTCAAACATAGTGCTAAACAAGATAGAATTAAATACTCATTGCAAGAAATTTTAAAATTACAACAAAATAAGCATAAGGAAAGCACAAGAAAGAAAATGATAAAGTGAAACAATTAATTCAAAAACAGAAAATCAGAATAAATCCAAGAGCTGGTTTTTTGAAGAAAACATCAGATGGCTATACCACCAGTCAGCCTAATCAAGTAATTATGGCGACTAAGAGTAGCTTACATTGAATGAGCACTTCATAGACCAGGCGTGGGGCTTCATGCTTCACGTCTGTTAGCTCTGCCCTGTGAGGTCGGAACTGTCAGCATCCTCATTTTACGTAGGAGGAAACTGAGGAAGAGTTTAAGCGTCTTATCCAAGATCCCACAAATAGTAAGATTCTGAACAGTCAGATTCCAGGTCACAAATTAGAGCTCAGAAAGATGAAATAGTTATTTCACAGATGCAGAGGAAATTTAAAATTTAAATGATAACGTATTACCATTAGAAAATTCTCAAACTTGTAACGTGACGGGTTCAAAGACGCTTCATGAAGAAACAAGCTCATCTATTTTTGAAGATCTGAGAAATCGGGGGTAGAGTTCAGGGACTCCCGCACAGGTGCCCACTTGACCACAGCACTGGTTCCTCTGCGATGTGTAAGGCGTCTTACGAACAGCACAATGGGGACACGAGAGCAGTTTTCCTAAATGAGGAGCTGGAAACCCTCCCGCTCTGAGGGAAGTACAGTGACCGGAACCTGGCTTAATCCTCCTCCCTCCTTGCCAAGAGATGACCTGAGGCATATGCATCGGAGAGGAAAGGCAGGCGCCAGTGCCATCTTGCTGAAAGCCCTGAAGATACCAAATAAGCACGCAAGTTCACAGTGTGAGTGCGTTTCACTCTCTGAGCCCACGGTAAGACGAAAATGAAGAAACTCAAGAACATCAGCTGCTCACCAGCCAGTGCCCACCCTGCCACGCTCCTCTGTTTGGTAGAGAAATACAATGTGTGGTGGATAATGAACTCCCCCTCCTTGTGCT
Organism: Ceratotherium simum simum; assembly: GCF_057802395.1. Lineage (NCBI taxonomy): Eukaryota > Metazoa > Chordata > Mammalia > Perissodactyla > Rhinocerotidae > Ceratotherium > Ceratotherium simum. The sequence goes on from NW_028261262.1 coordinate 18,818, forward strand.
CTCAGTGCAGTGAACTACAGGGGCAGGTTTAAGTGGCAATTTTGGTTCAAATACCGGCTGAGCCACCAGTAAAGATGAGAGGTTCAGAAGGGGTTCGGATCATTTAGAGCAGTGTTTGTTTTCTGAGCCCGAGAGTGGGTGCTGTAATCAGAAATCTTTCGTGCAACATGTGTTTCTAGCTCTGCAGATTCAATTGTTTTTTGATGGAGATATTGCAAATTACGTAGCACAGCTCATGACCCAGAAGTTTGGCAGCACAATCAAGCTTTCTTTCTGGTCAACTTCAGGATGAATCCAAGAAGAAATAAAATGTTTTGAATCCAATTTTTTCTGCCTTCCTTATCCTGAACAAAATAGGGTAATGAATCTCCAGCCTTTGAAATAATTAATCTGCCCTCTATAAAAGAGATTCTGTTTCATTTTAAGATAGCTTTCTGGTTTTGCTTTTGTCGTTGTTGTTTTTTACTGATCTATTAAGAGACAAAGGATATTCACTTTTTTGGTATTAATAATTCCTTGACTTGTAAGTTTATTTTACCCCAATTTAGAAGCTCCCGATGGCCAGTTTCACCCTGGTGGTCAACATTAATTAATATTCACCTTGCACACAGCCATTTCCTGGTCTTTACCTTAGAACCGTGGGAAAGGACAAAAACTGGGAATCTGAGAACTTGGTCTCAGGCCCCAGATCTCTCTGGATGTTATGAATCGCTTGACAAATCACTGATACTCTCTGAACCCCAGTTTCTTTATCCCTAAAGTGACAGAGTTGGGTGAGATTTTTGCAAGGGTCCCTTCAACTCCACCATTTTGTCAATTCGTCTTCCATCATGTGAGTGTGCGCATCCCCTTCCTTTAAACTTTCACTCTCTGTGTTGCTAGGTGCTGTTTTTCAAAGAACAGCTCCATTCCCTTGCCTTAAATATCACCTCTATCCTCATAACTCATATATATATATATATATATCTACAATATATATACACAATATATTCTATCTCTATTGTATCTTGATATATATATATCTTGTTTCTCTATTTGCCCACTGGAAATTTCCACCTATCTGTCCTACCATCTTTCATCAAACCCCTTTCTTATCCAAATTTTGTAGAATTTGTTTTTCCCTCCCAACGTAGAGAGTTCCCAGTTCTGCTTTCAAGTTCTCTTCTCTATGGCATCCCCATTTTCCCCAGACCTGCAGTCATATTTGACAGCCCTCTTCATCAGTTTCCAGCTCCCATTGTCTTCTTACTTCTGTCTTCAGAATCTGAATGTCCTCTCTGTTCCCACTGCCGGGCCCAGATCGCCTTGCTTCTGTGTAACGGCCCACCTGCTATCCGGCTTGATCTAGGAGAAACTTCCTCAGCAGGGAGTGGGGACTGCTCCCCTGCCTGTCTCACTGTCTGTAATCACGAAATCACAAATGGGGCAAAGAGAGAATGTGGTGTAGGACTCAGGCCTCAGCCCAGAAGAAAGGGTGCCTGCTGCCCTAGGAGATGACTGAAACACCAGGGAGCAGTGGGCTGGAGAGCCTTCCCATGGGGTGCTGCCCCAAGCCTGAGACTCCCTACAATGTCCATCCGGAGTGTGGGCTCCACATGCTGAGCTCTCTGCATGATGCATCTTGTTTAACCCTAACCCCAGCTCTATAAGGAAGGCACCATTATTGCTCCCATTTTACAGATGAGGAAGCTGAACAGCTAACTTAAACAGCCTGTGCCAAGTCAGTGGCAGAGCTAGGGTTAGAATGAAAGTCTGCATGATCTCAGATCTGGGCTCTTACCTCATGACACTAATGTGCCTCTCCTTCCTAAACAGCTGGTTTTGGTTTATTTTACTTTTTAGCCATCTATCTATCTATCTATCTATCTATCTATCTATCTATCTATCTATCTATCATCTATATATCAATCAATCTATTATCTATCTATCATCTATTCATCTATCTATAATCTATCTATCATCTATTGACCTATCTATAATCTATCTATCATCTATCAATCTATCATCTATCATCTATCTATCTATTGATCTATCTTCTATCTATCGTCTATTGATCTATCACCTATCTATCTATCATCTATCTATCTTTCTATCTATCTATCTATCTTTTATTTAATGACAATAATGGCTGAGAGAAAGCAAGTCTGAGATAGCGCCCCTAGTGGAGAGCGAGTCCTCCCTGTGGTAGGCGTGGAAGAATGGAAACTCTCTGCTGTTCCTGTTGCTTTGCTTCTGCTCCATTGCATCCCTCCCCCTACACCTTTAATGGAATCCCCAGCTCGATTAAGGACAGCGCTCTTTAGACCCCAGAAGACTCGGGGGGTTGTCTCCTGGGCAAATTCTTCCCAGGCTGCAATTCCCATTTGCATGGTACATTTGACTGACAGGAACAGCAGGGCTTGTAAACATCTCTCCCATCTGAGACTTAACATATTTTAATATCCATGGTTTCAAAACAAAACCCTCGATTTGGTTTAAACCATGGTGTTTGTATGCCATGAGCAGGAAGTGATGAGACAGAAGCTTTCCTACCTGTGCCCCTGCCCTGGTCCTGGTGAGGCCCCACGTGGAGCTGTAACTCCTGACGGACACTGTGGAGGGGTCAGGGGAGGGGGGAAGCAGAGACTGTAGCCAGGCCCTGGAAGGATCCCGGGGGGAGCCTCTCCGGGTCTCTAGCCCACCTCCCAAGATTAGAGGAGAAGCTGGCTGGAGTGGTGTTTTTTGAAACAGGGTGGGTTGTACTCACGCAGAATGGTTCTAACAGCTCAGGACTGCCTGGAAGTGCACCTCTTCCGTGAGGGAGGGCACATTTTACACTCACATTACAGTCCATGGTACACCTCCCACCAGCCGTGGGCCCCCATTAAAAAGAATATGACCTCGATGGGGTTATCAAGATATTTCTTGCCGCCTTAGGAGAGAAACGATGCTATCCTGGGGAGTCAAGAATCCTTGAAGGACATCGTAATCATACTGTGGGACTGCTTCCACAGTGATACTGCTCTGAATCAGTATGTTTCTTCCCCTCCCTTTCACACTCCAGACATCCTTTTGGGTCCTCTTGTTCTCCCTGAGTTCCCCCACTGGCAGGGGATGAGAGAGTCACTTTCTGTCCCTAGATCTATCCCACTGCCAAATACTTTGACTATACCCTCCTCCCATCCAGTTCAGGACTCGAGTCTAGTTATCTGTTCCCTTCCAGCCTTGCAAAACAATGTCTGTAAACACCTTGTTCATCTTGTAGATGAAACTTCAATGGCTCCCTATCATCTGCCTTTTTGAATCAGTCCAGGCTACTCATGGTCTTCAAAACAGCCACAGATGTGGTCCCCTTGCCTGAAGTGTACTTCCCATCCTTCTCTCTTATTCAGCACTTCCATCCTCGTGTCCCCTCCTCCTCCTGTTAGTCTCTATCTCGGGATGCCCACGGACGCCACATAATTTCATGCAGTTATAGAATATAGGCTATCCACTGATATCTTCATTATTTCTTGAGGCCAATGCTTTCTTTAGATGAAGTATAAGCCTGCTGAGGCCCAGCACTCAAGAAAGGCTACATAAATCAGGTGTCTCCACCTGCTACCCACTGCAGGCTGAGCATGTAGCGGAAGCTGAACAAATGATTGTTGATTGGCAGAAAAGAAGTGGACAACAAACATTTGACATGAATGGGGATTTTCCCAAAGGGAAATGTAATCGTCTGGTTGTCTGAAAATAGGAAAGGAACTAAGGGCTGTTTTGGTAGTTTTATATATGACTTTGTAGTGAGAGAGAAATTCAGTAAACCTCTATGTGTTTATCTCATCTAGAAAATGAAAGGTAAAAAGATTGTAAGCTCAGTGTTTATGAGAACCGCTGAGGAATGACTGGTCATTTGAAAGCAAAACCTGAGAATTCCAGCTTTGCTTTGTAAAAATGGCTTTCGAGTCATTTTCTGAAGCTGGAAGGTTTTAGGCAAATTAATAACACAAGTGATTTTTCAACGTGTATTGAACAGGGAAGTAAATAACTAGAACTAGCAGAGTCAGCAGTTAGTTAAGTGGTTCTCGCAATGTGTCAAGGGCAGAGCCGTGAATCTTCTCTGTTGTGGAGGTGGAGGATGAGCCCAACACAGTTCCTTCTACTTTTGGCCCAGTGCCCCAAATCCTTGACAGGAGCTTAGTTGGCAACTGTTTGGTTAAAATACATTATGCCAGTGAAATTTTCCTTAGATCCTTTAACTAAGGAGAGGCCCAAGGCAGCAGTGCGCAGTGTTGGCTGGAGCGAACAGGTATCTTTAGTCACCCTGCGTTACTAGTAACTGGAGGAAACACGTGCTCATCCAGAGGTCTCCCGGCTCCCCTCTCCTCATCAGATGCATGAGGGGAACCCATAGTTACCCACCACATCTCAGAGGGTCATTGTGGAGAAAAACTGGGGCAATAAGTGAGAAAGGTCACTGAAAAGTGTAACAGTTCACTATATAGTATATCATTATTGAGGGTTGCCTGGTGTAAAACGACAGGCCTGCGTGGTAGTTATTCCGTCACGTGATGTATAAAAATGAAGTTTTAACTATATACAGGCCTTGTATTGTTGTACATATGGGAGCCTGACTTTAATATGTCCATGCTGGTGTGACAACAGCGACTGCATGGGCCTTTGGTCCAAAGCTCCCTTACAGGCCAGAGGTCTACGTGAATCTTCGCCAGATCCTCCAACATTAGTGACTCATGACGATATTAGTCACCTGTTCAAGCACCTTTCCCAGCATCATCCCGTTTTATCCTGACCACCTTTGAGGCCCTGCTCTGGGGCGGTCCCCTCCTCCTAGAGCGGTGGCCCAATGCTGGCCCAGTGCCTACCCCTGCTGACCACTCTGGAGCTGCGTCCAAGGCCCCTCCATCTGAACTCTGTGACGAGAGATGGGGACAGCCACCTCCCTCTCAGGTCAGGCCTGAGGCTGCATGAATTCTCTAGGTCAGAAGGGGCAGGGCGTCAGGCAGCAGCTGCTCTGCTCTGTCGCCACCGTTCCTCTTCGTGCCTGCCTTGTTGCCTCTGGGAAAAGAATGTCTTGCGGTGACTCCATCCCTGGAGTGACGTTATACTTCTGACCTCCCTTTTGCTGTTAATTATGTCTCAATTAACTTGGCCATTTATTATCGTCCTGAGCAGGTGAAGCATGAATGCTGAGAGCAGGAGGGATGGAGAAAGGGTGTTCTGATGTGTGAAGTATAAACAGAGGTCTCAGCTGTGCAAGGAGAAGGGCTTCAGAGAGGAAGGAGAGGTAGGGTTCCTTCTATGAGGCTCCTGTTTCCAGAACGTGTTTAATGAGTGCGTGTGCATGTGTGTGTGTGCATGTGTTTGTGTTTGGTGGGGGCAGCAGGCCAGAACAAGAACGCTCATCCCACACCCAGTGCACAGTAAAGAGCACACGACGCCCAGTGAGGCTTTTGGAGAACACGCCCCAGCTCCCAGTGTGGCTCGGGTTCATTCCTGGCTATAACTGAGACCAGGGTTTGCTTCAGGCTCCTCAGGGCAGAAGCAGGTTTCCCTTCCTGCTGAGGCCCACTCTGCAGCTATGCTGGGATCCCACCCCCTCCCGTCTTCTCAGGTGCCTTACCCATCAGTCATTCCTCTCTTTTCTACTCCTCACTGAACCCTTCCTGTTAGCATTAACATTTGCTTACATCTCCCCCATGTTAAAACAGACTTTCCTCCCTCACCCCCCTGGCCCTTCATCACACCGTCTTTCTCCTCCCATTCCCAGCCAAATTTCTCAAAACGATTCACACACGTTCAATTTTTGGACCTCCCTGTCTGTCACTGAAATGACTCTTGCTAAGGTCACCAATAATTTTCAAGTCACCAAGTCCAAAGGACATTATTTTAGGCCTCGTGTCTCAGCAGTGTTTAAACAAATAGCCTCTCTCACCTTAAAGCACCATCTTCCCTTGGTTTCCAGGTCACCACACTGCTGGTTTACGTCCTCGCTGGCAGCTCTCCTCAGCCTCTTTTACCAGCTCATCCTCTTCTGCCCACCATTACAATGTTGGAGCTCCCCTTGGCTTCGCCTGAGGCCCCTTCTGTACTTTGTTGTCTCTCCCTGGGTGTCACCTGCTTGCGGGACACCAGTGGTCAACAGCCTGCGGTACAACAATGATCCCAGTGTTTGTGTCTTCACCCCAGATCTCACCTCTGACGCCAGACTCACACCTACTCACACCTACAGCTCAGTCTGTAGACACTTCACTGTCGTTATCCAGTGTTGAACCTGTAATGATCTCTCAACTCCTAAAACCCTAATTTTCTTCCAGTTTTCCTTCCATAGCCCGTACACCCAGCTGCAGAGGCATCCTATTTGGGATTTATCCCTCCCACGGTCAATCAATTACGAAGGTCTTTCCGTTCAGGTCCTAACAAATCTGGAATCAACTCTCTGCTCTCGCTTCTACTGCCAACTCCCCGACGTAGGCCACCATCACCTCTTAGCTGGACTCCTGTGATGGGCTCCTGGCTTCCTGCTTTCACTCCCGCCTCCCTCCGAGCCATTCTCCAGCCACCAGCAGGAGATACACTTTCAAAATGAAAATCTGAGCATGAGTGTGAGGAGTGGATGAAGAGAGAGCAGGGAGACTTAAATGTCTTGAAAAATAGAAAACCAATTGTTCTAAGACAAAATTCAAAATTCTTCCTTCAGTTCCTCAGATTCACCACAGAGCCTTTGCTCTTGCTTTGCCTGCCTCCTCCTCGCTCCACCCCTTCTGCCTGACTCTCTCCTCCTCATCCATCAGCTCACAATTCAAATGTCACTTTGCACGGAGCCTTCTTGGAGCCGCAAGACCAGAGAGGTCCTCTTGTTATGTGCTTCATTCTTTCAGAAAGGTAGAAGCGATGCTCACGATTGTAACTCAATAATCGACTGAGTGATTTGCTCCTTAAGGCTTTACACTACTTGTTATAGGGTAATGAAAATGTTCTAAAATCGATTGTGGTGATGGTTGAACAATTCCATGAATATATGAAAAGCCATTGAATTGTACACCCGAAATGGGTGAATTGTATGGTATGTGGATTATATCTCAATAAAGTTGTCTTTAAAAAACGACAGGCTTACACTGGAATGAGAGCTGTAGATGAGGCAGAAACTTGTCAGTCGTGTCTATCATTGAGCACCTAGCACACAACAGGGTGCCTTGCACATGACGTGTGCTTAAGTGCTGGTTGACTGGTGGTGAAAAGGGCAAGTAAAGGGCAGGGCTGCCCTTCTGAGTGGGTCTGGCCTTCTAAATGTTTTGTTTTTTCTTAGATTTGGGGAAGAAATGTTGACTTTGATCCATTCCACCCCGATAATTTTAATGCTTTCTATATAAATGCCCCTTGACCTCTGTCACACTGCGAGGGGAAGCAGTGACCCTGAATTTAGAGGTTCCACGACCATCAGACCCTGGAGTTTTCTAGTTTCCCCTCTGAAAGCCTGCCTCTTGCAGCACCAGGCCGCTCTGTGCCTGCAGAGATAGCCGAATGACGTCAAGGGTCTCGGTGCTCATGGTGAGGTCTGTGCACAGCTGTCTCCTGGAGTTCTTACCAACAGTTCCTAGGGAAAACAGCTGAGTTATTATTACTGTCATTATCGTTATCATTTTACATCTCCTGAATAGTTTCTTTGTTGTTTGGTACAGCTCCACAGAGGTACCACATACATCTGTATCACCACTGAGGAAATTCTGTCACCAACAGAAATCAGTTAGTCTCGGAGGGAGCCACAGGAACAGACAGACCACATGCCCTTCTTTCTACAAAGCATCCACTTTTGTTTGTTTTAGAATTACTCTAAAGGGAGCCACACCCAATCCATGAGTTTGGCCCCATTTGGTTCCATCTCTTCCCACTTTTCTTTCTGGATCACTGACACAGGATGGAGCAGAATACGCTCCAGGGAGCGTGCTCACAATCTGCATCATAACTAGAAAACCCACCTCATTTGTGTTTGCTGGGGTGTGTGGCAGCCTAGGACAACGTCTAATTGGATGTGTAAGAATGATAGTGAGGTAAGGGGACTTCTGAATGAGAGCCCAGTTCCAACCTCTCCTTTTTCTCATGGACTCCTCTCTCCCCAGCAGTGGCCTCACTCTGACTTTGAGATTACTGCTGTGCACAGACTACTTGAGATGTTTTTTTAAAGAGTCTCCAAGGGATGCCCCTTGTGGCTTGTTTATGTAGGATATTAATGGGGCTGACTGCAGGATGCATCTCTGGGTAAAAATGCCCGCGAATGAATGTCAGGGGCTCTGGGGAGTGGAAACTAGAACCTCTGGTTTTGCTGTAAAGCAACATCCTACAAGTTATCTCTGTCTTCTGTCCGGTGCCAGCCGGGAGCACAGCGGGGCTAGAGGTGCAGTGACGGCTCTGATGGAGATGTGTGCAGAATTCTCTGTAGAGCATTGCCAGGTTGGCGTATGTACACATGTACTCGCCTGACTGCTGAGGTTTTTAAAGATTTATTTTTAGATTTTTAATAATTGTGAGTCTCCTAACAAATTCATTCATTCATTCAAAAGTATTGATTAAGCACTGTTGTAGGGGATAGGGATTGAGTGGTAAACCGGAGAGGTGAGGTCTCTGTTCTCAAGGAGCTGATATTCTACTGTGGAGAGACAGAAAAATAAACAAGTAAAGAAATATAGCAATGTCAGATATTGATGAGAAAAAGAAACAAAAACAAGACAGTGATTAGAGAGTTATGGAGGGAGGAAGGGATATTTTATATAGGGAATGTCAGAAAGGCTTCTACGAGCAGCTAATGTTTGAACTGAATGGTGGGAAGGAACCAGCAATATGAAGATTTGAGAGAAGAGCAATCCAGGAGGAGGAAACTGCAAGTGCAAAGGCCCTGAGGCAGGAGCAAGTTTGCTGTGTTCATAGAACAGAAAGTCCAGAGTTGCTGGAATGGAAGGAACACAGGGGAATGGGTAGGTGCGAGTTTGGAGGGTGGGGACTCTGCAGGCCTTGGCAAGGGGGGTGGGTTGGCTGCTGGTCTAAGTGCAGCAGGAAGCCATTGGAGGGTTTTGAGCAAGGGGTGATATGAAAGCTTGGAGTGAGGAAGAAGAATTTGGGGGACTCATTGCGGGGTTGGTAACAAAGAGGGACAGCCCCTGGTAAGGCTAAGGCCAATGGGGTTTGTGCACCAGTCACTGGCTCTCGCTAAACTGCCTCCCTTGGCATCAGCCACTTGGCCTGACTCTGAGACTACCTTTAGGAAAAGGCAACTAAAAATCACATGTGCCTTTAGCAGCATATCTAGCCAGTGCCCTCCATTCTTTCCAGCTCGTTGTGGCAACTTCTATTGGATTTCCAAACTCAGGTGCTGTTTCTTTTCAATGAAGAGGCTCAGGCCTTAATTAAGATGACTTGGCCACATTTGCAGACTTAGCTTTCTACTTTTAAAACTGCTGTCTCCGAATTTCTGTGTGCCCGAAGCCAGCCAGCCACCTCCAGGAGCTGCTTCCCTCCACGCCTCCCTGTCAGGGGACGGGTAGGCACCTACCAGCTTCCGGGGAACCTCTTGTTGAAGTCCCGGCCAAAGCTCTTCTGCAACATTTGCCACGGTTCTTAGAGGCAGAGAATTGCCACTTACCCATGTCGCCTGCTTTTGGAATCCAGTCCAAACATCATTTCTTCAAAGTGAGCTATAAGAGATCAGAGCATTTCTGATAAGAGATGCTGATAAGAGATCAGAGAGTTTCGAAAATATACTGCTCTTTTTCAGGGGAGGAATGACAATCTTGACACTCAAAAAAGTAGCAGCGGGCCAGCCCGGTGGCGCAAGTGGTTAAGTGCGCGCGCTCCGCTGCCGTGGCCCAGGGTTCGCCGGTTCGGATCCCGGGCACACACCGAGGCACCGCTTGTTAAGCCATGCTGTGGCGGCGTCCCATATAAAGTGGAGGAAGATGGGCGTGGATGTTAGCCCAGGGCCAGTCTTCCTCAGCAAAAAAGAGGAGGATTGGCATTGGATGTTAGCTCAGGGCTAGTCCTCCTCACACACATACACAAAAAATAGCAGCAACCAACCATCACAATGTTTTTCCTATGATGTGCAGGAGCAAATCTTTACGTTCTTCACAAATAGAGGTTATTGTCTGGGTCATAGTGGAATGTGGGAGGCGAAAATGACTTCATGATGAATTTTGGTTCTACGTTATTCTCTTCCTACTTGTGATTTCAACTCCCACTAGTGTTTTCCAGTAAGCTAATACTGAATTATAGCCTTCTTTTCTGTAGCAAGATCTCTTGACAGCTAGAACTATGGTGATAATTATGGGGGCGGGAGGAGCGAGTGGATCTTTCACCAGCTTTTATTTCTGTGATAGATGGAGAAAGTAGGGCACAGGGTTAGCTTTGAGTGAAGCCCAGGGATGGGGCTGGGTGATAGGACTGACAATTTTAAAATCTATTCTGCACATTAAAAAACTTAATCATCAAAGTGCTTTTATAATAGTCCCTCAGAAGCAGGACATGATTCTGCCTGTTTTTCAGAGACCCAGCAAGGAAGGCTTTGCTGGCTAAACACCGCCGCTGGATCGGAAGGCGGGCACCAGGGGAAAGGACTAGGACTCAGACGCTGGAAAAGCAGGAACGTCCCTCTCTCCATTTCCCAGGAGACTTTGGTTGACGTGGGTGGAAAAGGTGCTCTCTGGTGATGGGCCTCACCCAGCTAAGGAAAGCCAGAGACACTTTACCAGGGCTGGGGAGCCTCCAGCGCCTCCATTCCCAGAGAGATTTCCTCACCCAGCTGCCCCTGGGGGACATAGTCCACCTCGAGTAGCCCTTTGGCTGGAAGCCATTATCTCTAGGAGAATCCTGCTAAATGGATGCTCCGACTAACGGGACCATATCATGCAAGCACATCTACACGGGTTAATCACGTGGGCTGTCTAAAGGCTGGGCTGTGAGGAAATTTCTATCCATTGTCCCTTTCCACTTTCATCACCTGTTCACCACCTCTCGTCTTGACTGCTCCAGGTACCTCTTCCCACCAGCTTTTCAAACCTGAGTTTTGTCCTTCCTGCCCAGCTCCCCTACATGCAGGGAATCCAATCCAGTTCCTCTTCTGCTCAGAAGGTTTTTTTTGACTCCCCACTGCTTACAGAATAGAGTCCAGACTTCTTAAACTGTGTTTCGGGAAAAGTCCCAAATCTGACTCTGCGACTGACCAGCTCTCTGCTAGTGGGCGAGTCATGCAGCCCCTTTGGTCCAGAAGCAGAGCAAAGGAGCTGTCCAGACAGCGTCCACCCCGGGGCTATGGCGACGTGTGCAGACACCAGAGTATGTGGATTTCCTTTTTCCATGTTACAGTCTTCAGATTTGTTGAAACGTCAGCTTCAAGAAACGCCTGAGTTTCTCTGCGTATTGACCCATTTCCAGCTAAATTCAGGAGAGGCGTAGGAAGAGAATGAGAAACACATTACACCGACTCCTTCTCCGCCACTGTTTGAGGCTCCTCTGTAAGACAAGGAGAGCCGTACTGAGCTCAGTGGCTTGCTGTGAGGTAATGTACACGAAAGTGACACTCCGTCAGATCTGGTCCCAACACCGCAGCGTTATTCCCCTCCTTGCCCCTTCTGACATCTTAGCAGTACCTAGAGGGGCACCTTGCATATTGGAAACTCTTATTTCTATGCTTGAGGCCAAATGGTGGTGAAATTTGAACCCCAGCTCGTGTTCTCTGAGACCTTGCCCAGCTACCTTACAGGCCCCACTGTGGGGGAGAGCTGAGGGGGCCCTTGCCGCCTTTGGACTGCTTTCTCTGTGCCTCCTGTGGTCTTGCCTTCACACTGACGCCCTCTCATGTCTCTTCATGTACATCAACACAGAATATGAAAGAAACTGCTGAAAATCCCCACCTTTGTAGAGCATGCCCCATCTCTACCCCTGCCCCCTTCTGGTTCTGAGCAGGACTAGAACTAAGATTCCTGTGCTCCTGGTCCAGCTATGCCTTCTGTCCCAGGCAGGCTGTTGGGTCCAGCTGACCATTGCATCTCGACGCTGTGGGTGAATTCTGCTGCTGTTGCAGTTTGGTGTTGGTCTCACGCATAAGCCCTTTTCCTTGTTTCCAGCTGCTCTTCTCCTAACTCTTTTCAGAGTTTTCCATGCTCCTCTGTCTGGGAAACTTTGAGCTGACAGAGACGTCATCAAATGAACATGATTCTGATTTCTTTTACTCCCTTTGTTATGGGATGTTGTCTTTCCTTGAGGTCCCTCCAGGAAGAGACAGAAAATGCGTCTCCCGGTTTCGCCGTCCCGCTTGTTTCTGCTGCGTTAGCGCAGAATGGTCTGCCCGGAAACAGCCACAGCCAGCAGCCTCACCCTTCACTGGGTTTCTTGGGCAGTGGGGAAGTGATGCCACAGCTATTGAATTTCAACTCTCCTCCCCAATCAGATGTGGCAGACGGCTGGCCCAGGGAGCCAGCCGATGAAAGTGGGGTCTCTTGCTCTTGCCGCATGCACTTGTGTGCAAGGTTCGTCTTGTTCAAGGGTGCAGTGCAAAGAACCGAGTCTTAAGCAAAGTGAAAGCCACGGTGAGGAGGGCCCCCCTTCCTCTCAGCTCTACATTCCTCTGCCTCCCGCTCCAGCATCACCAGGAGCACAGCTCTTCCTCCGATAAGGAGAAAACAATAGACCAGATTTCCTACCCGATCCCTCCTGCCTGGTTGAGTTTGGGTGGTGATTCTGATTTAACTCCTGCTGTATCGCCATCGTCGCAAATGATCTCCGGTTGCTTCTTACCTCCATCTGTTGGAAGTTGCTTTAGCTAAAGCTCTCAAGCTACCCCAGTAAGGATTGAAAGAAGGTTAAACCAAGAAAAATAGTGTAATAAATAATAATAGCCAGCACCCACTGAATACTTTGAGTACCAGATAAGGTGCTAAGTCCTTTGCATGAATTATTACTTCATCTAATCCTCATTGCAACTTTATAAGGCAGAGGGGAGTATCTCCATTTTAGTGATGAAGAAACCAAGGCTCGGGGGGTCAATAGCTTTGTCAAGGTCATAGAGCTATAAAGTGGGAAAATCAGAATTCAAACCCACGTTGGTCTGCTTCCGAGGCGCTACTCCCAACCGTGTCTCACCGGCCTCTGGGAAGAACTGGAACCTGAACTTGTGTTCTCAAATTGTCCAACAGCATTTTCTGATTCTGCACCTTACCTCCTGCCTGTCTGTAAGCACATTACTGACCCACTCTGAACTTCCAGGTCCCCACGTAGAGCGGTTAAGATGAGATGTGGTCACGTGCACTGAGTGCTTTGTGTTGTGTCAGCCACGGCGCAGGGATTCAGAAAGCCCTAGTTACGTTTCTCCAGGAGTCTCGCCATGGACACCTGGTTCTCATTGGTAAAGAGACATTTGGACGTACATCTTCTGCAGAAGATCTCTTCTGCAGGTCCCTTTATCAAATGTAAAGGATGGTCTAGCTAGTGAATGACGTAGTCAGCGAAGTGAGCTGTTTCCTCTCAAAGATTTGTGTTTTAGTAGCCGGGGTGAGGGCACCCAGCTTGGTCAGCCCAGAGGGAGAGAGACAATGAGAGGCCAGGTGTGACCGCACAATGAGGTGTGGGTGAGCAGCTTCACACTAACCTTCTTTGGCTGAGCCGAGTCCCCTGCCTGATGAAGACCACGCAGGAGGTAAAGAATCTTGTTTCCTTTCTACCCCTTATACACCCAGGAGCAAATTGAAGCCCTTGTGGTTAGAGCCTGTTGAGATCCTGGGGCTTCCTTCTTCAATTTGATTTTTCCTCCTGGTTTTCTAGGGTCTTGCTTCAAGAGAGGTTTGAGAAATCATGCGGTGTAATTGGATGATTGGTGTACTTTAATTAAGGCCGCGAGATGCAGCATGCAGCACGTTTCAGGTTGATTGTAATAAGGCTAGGCAGTTGTCTGCTGGATGAAGCTCGAAGGAGAGGCTCATGTTAATAACCTGAGAGGTGAAATTGCTGTCTGCAGGCTGGTCTGTGCTGTTACGACTATGGGGTTGGATTTGGATGTAAAAACTAGTGAGGCCTCTGAATGATCACCCCTTAATCTAGCTCCACGTGGGTTGTGTCTGAATGATGATCGGTTCCCTGGTAGTGCAGGAAATGCTCATTGCATGGAATTAAATGATCTCTTGATAAATTTTAAATCAGTCTGGTTTCCTTCCAGACTTCACAGCTATCCTCTCTAATCATGCAGTTTGTGCCTAGTTGAATATTTAACTAATTTTACTGCTAGATTAGTCAGAGCACAATTTGGGAAGTAAGAAGGAAAATATCCTAAAAATCCAACGTACTCCTAGCTCAGATGTAAATTACTTTTAGATTACTTGGCATTTTGGAAAATGCGCTACAACTGTATTGAAAACCAAATGTGCAAAGATGAAGTTTCCCTTAATTTTTAAAAATAAAGGCTCAGAAAACTTGGGAGTATAGATAATTATAAGATATGTGCATGGCTAGAGTGGAAGCAAGTGCGATTTTATCATGGTGATAGTTGGGCATCCAGATGGCGTCCCATAGAAGCTTTCTAAGAATTGCTATTCACAGGAACTTATGAAAAGGTGCTTGTGTGTGTTCCTGGTTCGTGTGTCTGGGCTGCTCTTGTCTCACTGATAACACTGGCAACCATTTCTTTGGGAGCTCACCTGTCCTGGGTGGTGTCTAGCTCAAGATAATGTGAAGATACGACAACAGTGACCTACTACACAGCTATCTCTCCTGAGACTCTCAGGAGACAGGGATAATTTGATGAGACAAATACAGCACGTGTGCGTGTGTGTGTGTGTGTGTGTGTGTGTGTGTGTGAGAGAGAGAGAGAGAGAGAGACAGATATCCAGGACATACTTCTAAAGGAGTATTTAATAAACAGGATCTTCCACACAAATGGCCAACAGATACATGAAAAGATGCTCAACATTACTAATCATCAGGGAAATGCAAATCAAAACCACAATGAGATATCACCTCACACTTGTTAAGAAGCCTATTATCCAAAAGGCAAGAGATAACAAGTGTTGGTGAGGATGTGGAGAAAAGGGAACTCTTGTACATTATTGGTGGGAATGTAAATTGGTACAGCCATCACGGAAAACAGTATGAGGTTCTGCAAATGAATTAAAACATGTGATCCAGCAATCTCACTTCTGGGTATATATGCAAAGGAAATGAAATCAGTATCTCAAAGAGATATCTGCCCTCCCATGTTCATTGCAGCATTATTCACAATAGCCAAGATATGGAAACAACCTAAATGTCTGTCAATAGATAAATGGATAAAGAAAATGTGATATATATATGTATACACCCCCCCTACACACACACAGCAATATTATTCAGCTTTAAAAAAGAAGGAAATCCTGCCATCTTCGACAACATGGATGAACCTGGAGGACATTATGCTAAGTGAAATAAACCAGACATAAAAAGACACAATCTGCATGATTCCACCTATATGTGGAATCTAAAATAGTCAAACTCATAGCAGCTGAGAGTAGAATGGTGGTTGGGGGAGGAGGAAATGGTGGAGCTATTGTTCAAGGGGTACAGAGTTTCAGTTATGCAAGGTGAATAACTTCTGGGGATCTGATGTACAGCATTGTGACTATAGTTAACAATACTGTATTGTACACTTTAAAGTTGCTAAGAGGATAGATCTTAAGAGTTCTCAGCACAAAAAAAGGGAAAAATATGGTAACTATGCAGGGTGATGGATATGTTAGATTGAGTGTGGCAATCATTTCACAATGTTCACAGTATATCAAAACATCAAATTGTACATCTTAAATATATACAATTTTTATTTGTCAATTATGTCTCAATAATGCTGTCAAAAATAAATAAACAGTCCTTGATCTCTCCAGAGGGCTGCTGGATTTCTCCCACAGCCTTCCCCTACTGGCCAGCTCATGGTGACCCTTTTGCTTCTAATCTGGTGACTCTGGCACCATTCTCTATCTGAACCACACCTCCTGGCAGCGTCGATTGGAGCACCATTGTTCTCGGGTATGTCCATCTTGTCTCCGTAGTCAGACTGGTAGCTCCTTGACAGCAGGACTACGTCGGAAATGGTTTCTCTATCCTTCATAATGTCTACGACAAAGATCCATATGTATGTCACATACTTAGTTTGCTGGCCTCACTATTAGGAGTAAAAAGCAATTTCCTTAGTCTTCTATTTACCTGGAGGTGAGACTGCTATAGATCTGGCTTCTCAACGTGGATCTTGTTAATCTTTGGGCCGCTGCTTACCGTATGCAGCCACTAACCTTCCTCAAAAGCCATGGATAGCCTATTGTTCCCTTCTTGGCAAACTCAAGTCAGCTACGAAGGCTGGGAGGAATTTGCCGAAATCTCTGTGACAGGGAGCTACGCAAATAATTTTCTTTTTCACAAAGCTACCTACTGTAAAGTGACTGAACACCACTCCTAATTTGTTAGAGGAGGGAGAGGACCGAGTTTATGTACATGTGGTATTTTTAAATGCTGACTTTCTTTTTCTATTTTCTTTTGCCATTTGAGCTAAATTTTAAACTGATTTTCAGAACTAGCAAGAATATTGAAAGCAGTTTTTCTGAAACAGTTCAGTTTTCTTAGCAAGGTTGCAGAAAACTTTAGGACATGTAATGCTACTATCTTTTGGAAATCATACTAACTTTACAAGATGGACATACCTGAGAACAATGGTGTGTAGATCAATACCACCAACAGGTGTGATTCAGATGGTAATTCTTACTAAGTCATAAGAATTATCTAAGTCTGAATCCATATACTTGGTGTTATTCAGAACATGATCCATTGTTCACATTTAAATTTGGTCTTCAGATTAAGATGCTCAATACCATTGAGAGGGAAATATAAAAGGAGCAATAGTGGTGGCAGAATTAGGGAGTAGGTGGGAAATCACTGTCAGATGCTGGTCATTAGGGACATCTTCTGAATATGCACCACCTCCAGCCCGCTGGCTTCAGTTCTGCTCAGCTCCTTGGCCTAGCAAAGTAACACAGCATTCCCAAGACGGCCCGATGGCAGGAGCAAAGTGGAGAAGAGGGCCTTGTCATTCTTTCCTTAGTCTTTTCTAGTTCAGCTTAACTGTTTTCTAGTTATTTTTTTTAGACTCTATTTCTTTAGAACTTCAATGTCTAAGGTGAAATTCTCTAGGCTGGGTATGTCAGTTAGTTATTGCTGTGTAACAAATCACTCCAAAACAAATCAAGCATTTATGTATCTCATGATTCTGTGGGCTGGTTGGGTGATTCCTTGGTCTTGACTGGGCTTGCTCATGCATCTTTGGTCAGCTGTGTGCCAGGTAGGTGACTCTACTGATGCCGGCTGGGTTTTCTCAAATGTTGGGAGTCAGCTGGCTGGCAGCTGGTCTAGCAAGGCCTTGGGTCTTCTCTAAGTTCAGCTAATCCAGCTTGCTCACATTGCAGTAGCAGGGGTCCAAAAGAGAGAGAAGCAGTGAGCAAGGTCTCTTGACGCTTAGGCTCAGAACTGGCATATCACTTCTGCCCATTCTAGAACTGCCCTGGACCTCACTCAGCCAGACCAGATTCAAAGGGTGGGTAATAGACTCTACCTCTTGAGGGGAGGAGCCACAAAGTCACATTGCAAAGAGCACAGATACAGGGAGGGTAAAGAATTGTGGGTTTGTTTTTTGTTTGCAGTTTGTCACACTGGAAGAATTTTATACATACACACAGACACAAACAGAAAAGATTGTTTTAGCTGCTGGAATATAGGAATAATGATCAGAGTGCAAGATTAGATGTTGACATTTAGAAGAAGATGGTTTCCTGTACTCTGACTTTGGGGGTCCATTGTCTCAGGGTTCAATTGTGGTGGTTTTGCTATTGTCACCTTCTCTCCTCCTTTGGCTACATTTTCAAAGGACAGGAATTTTCAGATGTCTGAGATCGTGTAGGATGCAGGCTTTGGCTAGTGCTGTGTGTTTGAGGTCTTTGTCCTGTGTAATTGAGTATTTGGGGCTCTAATAGTTTATTTTTCTAAGATGTTCATACTTAACGTTTCTTTGCAGCATTTAAGAAAGTCCTATCTTCTAATTTAGGACAATAAAATTAAAAATTTTTTTGAAACACTGTTCTGCACCAAAAATAATAAATCTTCTGAAAATATCTGTGGACCTTTGATTTACAACTTCTGTGAGGGTCTTGAGACTCCAGATGGGGGGTCACCAGCTCACAGGCCGAGGTGGATATTGACATTTGCTGCACGTTAAAATCACTTACGGAGCTTTAGGCTGCATTCACTAATTAACACAGAATCTCTGGGAGTGGGACCCAGACATCGGTACTTTTTGAAGCTGCTCAGGTAATTTCACTGTGCTGCCCAGTTTGTGAACAAGTGAATGAAGCCAGGCCTTCTCAGTCTTTAACGTACAGACAAATGGCCTGGAGACCTTGTTAACAGGCAGATTCTGATACACCAGGTCTGGGGCAGGCCTGAGATTCTGCACTTTTAGTAAGTTCCTGAGTGATGCCAACGCTTCTGGTTTTCAGACCATACTATGAATAGCAAGGATCTACCATAGAGATCTCCAGCAGGCCACAGACTATTTTGTGGGGTTTTTTTCTTTTTTTTTGGTTGGTCTATTACATTTTTAAATGCAAATTGAGTCAATATTTCAAAATCAAGAGATTTCTCATAAAAATTCAGATTTCTGATTTCTTTTGGAAAAAAATGAAACATCCTGCGACACCAGCCTTGCATTTCCACATAGACCAGTGCTGAAGAGCGACTGCCCTGAGAAGGGGGTGCAGGTGACCCACCAAGGGAGGTTCTGAAGTGCTATTCCCCGCACTAGTCTATGAAGAGGATAAATGGATCTTTTTCCCATATGGACTAATCTATCTACATACAGCACACAAGTGCACGTGAGCATGCTCAGCAAAAACCATGAAGGCAAAAGCCAAGCAATTAAGTGGGAAAAGGTGAAAGGAGAGGAGAATAATAATAATCCTTTAAAACTTAGATATGTTTATTAATAAAGACCCTATTGTTTGCATCAGAAGCCTACTAGAGCTGTTTAAGGGAAAAATAAGTGAGGAGGGTTCATTATAAGGGTAAGAGTAGCTCATGGATTCGTCATGCAGCTGGGTTTCAGAAAAGAATGGAACCAAAGACATGGATGTCACCAAAGAGGATCCCCTCTTTGCCTTCATTTCAACTCCTCTCTGCACGTCTTCCTCACTCCATGTCCTTGCTTCCCCTGTTCTCCAGTTCACCTGGTAGAAGGCACGGCCACCAGCAACACCTGGGTTTACATGCTGGGGATCTTGCTATGCAGTCCCAATCCATATTCCTGAGGAAGGATGATGATTGGCTCAGCCTGGGGGCTGGCAGAGGACCCAAGAGTTTCTGCTACACTAAGAAAACTTCCTCTTGAAGCATGAGGCTGAGCATGAAGTTGAACTCTCTCATGCAGGGAGGGAAAACTAACACTCTGGAACTCTAGAACCAATCCCATCTCTCCCAGAGGCAGGGGGATGGACAAGAAAATCTATGGACTCCTTCACTCATGTGGCATCTTTGCCCTCCAAAGCAGGAGAGTCTGTCCAACTGCAGACTCAAATTTTTCTCAATAATAATAATAATACCTGAAGGGGAGGCAAGGGCAGCAGTGACTAGCTTCATTGATTTCTTCCCTCTCCAAAACACAGTGCAAAGCATGAAAATTATAAAGACCTTAACTGCTGACAGCCCACTCCAGGCAAACTCTGTGTTATGAGTGTGACTGTGTGGGTGGCATTAAGTAAATAGCAGAGAAATCATCTCTGGAAGCGAAGTCAGGAGAACACAGCCAAGGGTACACAAGACAGAGATGCTCCAGCTGCATTTCTAAAGGTGAGGAAACTAGGTGAAATGTGAAAATGGGAAAAGAGAAGAGGAAAATGTTAATAAGCTAGGTTATTGAGGAATCTGAAAAGTGGTTCATTAGAGTATGCATTTACTCCTCTGTAATGAGATCTGGGATTATCTGTAAAAACATTTAGCTCTGATTGTTTTAAAGAGAAAAGATAAAATGTTAATATGTGGCACCCTGGAGTGTGTCTTTTTCCCCACATTTTAAATGATAATCCTAATGAGACACCTATAATGTGTGAGAGATCAAGTCACATGGCTTCCTGTCAGAGCGTGCAAGTGAGAACAATGGCGCAGATGTGTGTTCAATGGACACAGTGAGGGCAGATTTGAGGATAAGAGGAGCTGAAGTGCTTACTATAAGAACATATGAATACTGCCTCCTGGTCCTGGGACTCACCTGTTTGACTTTGGCCGAGATGTTTCATAATACATAGGGCCAAATGCTGAGTCTACCTTATAATCAAAAATATACCCTAGGCTCTTCCTTGAAATCGGAAAAAATGTGATTGTACTAATAATTACAGTGAGTCCTTGGGGCCCAGTCCAGTGGTCCCCGAATGTTGCATTAAAGGGCTGGGACAATGCACATCAGTATGTAGGAAGGAAATATTGAAGTAACTCACCCCCTTGTCCGGGGGTAAAATCTTCAGTTAAGCTTGTCAGGGGTCCTAAAGTTTATCTGTGTGTCTTTCTCTGGCTCTATTAAATCTGTAGGTTCTGGACATTCTTTCTGGAAAACTACAAGTGGTGTGTTCTCCCACGTAACCTCAGGTCAGGTGGTTCCTACAAGGCCTAGTGAATTCACATGGAGACAGACATGGAAACTTCTCCCTGGCTCCTTTTCTTTGCTCCTCTCCTTTCCCCTTCCTTTATTGTGGAATCAGACCCTTGGAACAATGCATTAAAATAAATCTGAGTGCGAGTGGAAGAAGAATTCATTTTTATTGAGGCATAACTTCTTTCTACGAGGAAGGCTATTTGAAAAACCAAATCTTGCTTGGCGAGGTCTCTGAAATGAGAGCACCTGGGCCAGCCGGCTGGCTCCTTCCCTCAGCCAGTGTGTGGGACTCGGCTTTACTTGTCTTAAGTACTCCCTTTCCAACAGGCCAAGCTGCCCTTTCAGTTATGCTGACTGCACTAACATTTGCACCAAATACTTTCTGGCTGCTAGGCAGGTAAATTCCAGCAACCTCCTATTTCTGCCTTCACCCCTGATGATTTCTAAGAGTCTTTCACGGAAGAGAAAACCTCTACCTCTCCCAGACAGGAAATAGGTCTTCCTATCCTTCTGAAGAAATCAAGGATAGAGAGACAGTTTGAATCATTCTCACTTCCTTGATGATTCTTATATTGTTGATGAACCTCAGAATCCCTGTGACTTCTGAAGTTGTGAATGCCTTAAAAATGGATCTAAAAATATTTCTTTTATTCAAGTTGGAGTATATCACTCACATGCTTTATTTAAAGAAAATACTAAGGAAATAACTGACCACAAAAAAAGAGGAGAGAACTGAAGTTGGGGAAAACCAGGAAAACGAGGTGAACAACAGAATATCTATAAATGGAAATGGATAGATTGACATTGTGAAATGAGACAACAAAGGCAAAAATTCTTCAAACAGAGAGGGTATGGTAGGGCGATTCTAGTAAATACTTAGCAAATTTACGAGCTGGGAGGCGAGACGCAGGTGAAACTAGTTCTGGAAGCCACAGAGTGGTGTTGACAATGGAATAGACTGTGCACAGGGAGTGAAGGTGGTGAGTGAAGGTCCGTCACAGACCCCACCGGACCTGGTCATGTGGAAACCGTGTGTGCCACGTGCCCGCGAACATAGCCCTGTTAAAACTGCAGTGGGATTCAAGGGCAAAAGCGACTACCAAGATAAAAAGGAATTGTGTGATGACAAATCAAATATGCATGCACCAAAAGCAATAGTGATTAAATACATAAAGTAAGGGAGAATTGATAAAAATTTAATTAAAGTGGGCGCCTTAATCAACTCTCTCAGAATTGTGAAGATGGTTTTTAAAATATGCTATAATTTTAGAATAGTTTTAGATAAAAGAAAAATTGTGAAGACAGTACAAAGAGTTTATATATACCCCATATGCAGTTTCTCCTATTATTAACATACAGTAGTATGGTACATTTGTCACAATTAATTCGCCAATATTGACGTATTATTATCAATCAAATACAATAGTTCCCCTTTATCCACAGTTTTGACTTCCAGGGTTTCAGTTACTTGCAGTCAACAGTGGTCTGAAAATATTAAATGAAAAATTCCAGAAACAAACAATTTATAAATTTTAAAATGCGCACTGCTCTGAGTAGTGTGATGAAATCTCATGCCATCCCGCTGCATCCAGCCAGGGATGTGAATCGCCCCTTTGTCCAGACTATCCACACCGTTTACGCTACCCACCCGTTAGTCGGTAGTCTGGGTTATCAAGGAACTGTCATGGTATCTGCAGTGCTTGTATTTCCACTAACTCTTATTTTACTCAGAAACGGCCCCAGAGCACAAGGGTAGTGACACTGGCGATTCGGGTGTGCCAAAGAGAAGCTGTCAAGTGCTTCCTTTAAGTGAAAATGTGAAAGTGCTCAACTTTTAATAAAGAAAAAAATTGTATGCTGAGGTTGCTGAGATCTACAGTAATTTTTATTACAATTTATTGTTATAATTGTTCTATTTTATTTTTAGTTATTGTTAATGCCACTGTTTTTGTTAATTTACAATATAATATAATAATAATTTACAATAGAATGTAGTTTATAATGTTAATAATATTGTTGTTAGTCTCTTTATAAATTAAACTTTATCGTGGCTACCTATGTATAGAAAAAATACATGGTATATATAGGGTTCGGTACTATCCGTGGTTTCAGGCACGTATCCCCTGTGGATAAGGGGGGACTACTGTACATGATTTATTCATATTTTCTTAGTTTTTAACCTAATGTCCTTTTTCTGTTCCAGAATCCCATCTAGGATACCACATTATATTTATTCAACTGTGTCCTCGGGCTCCTCTTAAATGTGACAGTTTCTCAGACTTTTCTGGTTTTGGATGACGTGGACAGTCGTTTATATTTTGGGAGGTAGAAGCTTTACTGAGATATAATTCGCATCCCACACAATTCACCCATTTGGAGTGTACAATTCAATATTTTTTAGTGTATCCCCAGAGTTGTGAAACCATCACCACGATGAATTTTAAAGCATTTAAATCACCCTTAAAATAAACCCAGTTCCTCTTATTTATCAGCCCACAGAGTCCTCGTCTCCTCATCCCCAGGCAACCGCTAGTCTCCTTCCCCTCTCTGCAGATTTGTCTACTCCGGACATTTCATACGGATGGAATCATATAATATGTGGCTTTTTGTGACCGGCTTTTCTCACTTAGCATAGTATTTTCAAGATTCACTCATGTTGTAGCATGTGTCAGTACTTCATTCATTTTTATGCCTGAATAACATTCCGTTGTATGGATATCCCACATTTTCTTCCTCCATTCATCAGTTGATGAACACTTGGGTGGTTTCTATTTTTTTGACTATTATAAATACTACTGCTAATTTCTTTCAACAACATTTTACAATTTTCTGTGTACAAGTCTTGCATTTCTTTAATTTATTCCTAAGCATTTTATTCTCTTTTATGCTATTGTAAATAGAATTGTTTTCTTAATTTCATTTGCAAATTGTTCATTGAAAGTATATGGAAATACCACTGTTTTTGCATATTAATCTTATATTCTGCAACCATAATAAACTCATTTGTTAGCCCTACTAGTTTTTAGTGTGCATGGATTGTTTAGAATTTTCTATAAGGTCATGTCATCTGTGTATAGAAATAGTTTTACTTCTTCCTTTCCAATCTGGATGCCTTTTATTTTATTTTTTGGACCAGTTGCCTTAGCTAGAACCTCCGGCACAATGTTGAATATAAGTGGTAGAGCAGGCATCCATGTCTTGTTCCTGATCTTTGGGAAAGCATTCAGTCTTTCGCCATTGAACATTATGTTAGCTGTGTGTTTTTCATAAATGTCCCTTATGGGTTGGGACATTTGTCCCTTATGTCCCTTAAGGTTGAGGAAGGTCCTTTCTATTCCTATTTTATCAAGAAAAAGTGTTGAATTTTGTCAAATGTTTTTCTGCATCTAGTGAGATGATCATTTTTAAAAAAAATTATTCTATTGATATGGTGTATTGTATTGATTAATTTTCAGATGTTGAGGCACATTGGATTCCTGAGATAAATTCTACTTGGTTATGAAGTTATCTTGGTTGTGATGTATAATCCTTTTTATATGCTGCTGGATTCTGTTTGCTAGTACTTTGTTGAGGATTTTTACAAATGTTTGAGTATTTTCATGTAGTTTTTTTGTGTGTGTGTGGTGTCTTTGTCTGGCATTGGTATCAAACTAATGAATCTTCTTTTCTGTTCTATTTTTTGAGAGAGACTGTGGAGGATTGGTGTTAAATCTCCTTTAAATGTTTAGTAGAATTCACCAGTGAAGTCATCTGGTTCTGGGCTTTTCTTTGTGGGAAGTATTTTGATTACTAACTCAAACACTTTACTTATTGTAGATCTATTCAGATTTTATATTTCATCTTGAGTCAGTTTTAGTAGTTTGTCTCTTTCTAGATGTGTCTGCTTCACCTAAATTATATAATTTGTTGGTTTACAGTTGTTCATAGTATTCCCTTGTCATTTTTTTTGTTTCTGTATGGGCAGTAGTAATGTCCTTTCTTTCATTCCTGATTTTAGTAATTTGAGTCTTCTCTTTTTCTTGGTCAGTCTAGCTAAAAGTTTTCAATTTTGTTGATGTTTTTTGAAGTTCATTGATTTTCTTTTTTTTTATTCTTTCATTTATTTTCCCTCTAAACTTTATTATTTCCTTCCTTCTGCTTGCTTTGGGTTTAGTTTGGTCTTTTTTTTTCTAGTTTCTTATTTTATTTATTTATTTTTGTGTGAAGATGATCAGCCCTGAGCTAACATCCATGCTAATCCTCCTCTTTTTGCTGAGGAAGACCGGCCCTGACCTTACATCTATTACCAATCCTCCTCCTATTCCCCCCCCCTTTTTCTCCCCAAAGCCCCAGTAGGTAGGTGTGTGTTATAGTTGCACATCCTTCTAGTTGTTGGGAGGCGGCCTCAGCATGGCTCGTCAAGCGGTACATTGGTGTGTGCCCGGGATCCAAACCCGGGCCTCCGGTAGCACAGTGTGCGCACTTAACTGCTAAGCCATGGGGCTGGCCCCTTCTTCTAGTTTCTTACGGTGGAAATTTAGGTTGTTGATTTGAGATCGTTCTTTTTTTTTTTTTTGTGAGGAAGATTAGCCTGAGCTAACATGCTTTGCCAATCCTCCTCTTTTTTGCTGAGGAAGATTGGCCCTGGGCTAACATCTGTGCCCATCTTCCTCTACTTTATATGGGATGCCGCCACAGCATGGCTTGACAAGTGGTGCATCAGTGTGCGCCCAGGATCCGAACCTGCGTAGCCCGGGCCACTGAAGCTATTTAAAATAGCTGACTTAAAGTCTTAGTCTAGTAAGTCCAATGTCTAGGCTTCCTGAGGGACGATTTCCATTGGATTCCTGTGTATGGACCATGTCTTCTTTTGTATTGTATCATAATATTTTTTTCTTGAAAACTAGACATTTCAAATAATATGTATGACAACTCTGAAAATCAGATTCTCTCCACTACCCAGGGTTTGCTCTTGCTGCTTGTTATAGTTTTTATTGTCTGTTTAGTGACTTCTCTTAATTCTTTAAGTCTGTATCTTTGTCATGTGTGGACACTGAAGTCACTACTTATTTAGCTTAGCGATCAGCTAATGATTAGACAGAAATTGGCTTAAATGTCTAGAACCCTTAAGTCTATGGGTATTTGCCCAGCAGCTCTGTGTGCATGTTGGGGCGTGTCCTTGACACTCAGCCAGGTGATTTACAACTCTGCCTCTGTCTGCACTTGCTGCTTGCACAGAGCCTCAAAGTCAATCAGGGGTGAGGACTTGGGACTTTCCTCAAGTCCCAGGTGTCTCCTGAACACGTGTATAGCCCTATGCATGTGTGTGACATTTTAGTCCCTGTGGCAATCTCATTCCTCAGCTTTTCCTTTCAAGCTTTTTGGTTAGTCTATTGTTTGCCCCAACTGTTATTGCCTCAGGAAGCCAAGATTTTAAAACATTGGACAAATCCTTTCCAAGATGAAGCTTTAGCACAGGGATAATTTGAATCAGGTCAAATAAAGACAGGTTTTTGCATGAGGTCTGCCAGGGAACCATAAGATTGGTCCAATAACAATCTTGGTAACGAGTCTTTGAGAGAGAGCTCCAGCCCCAGTCTACTCCCTCTTACGTTAGGAATGCAGGCTATTATTTTTCAAAGCCTCCAAAGCTGAGGAGTGGAAAATGGTAAGTTAAAATGCCACAAACCTTGCTGTTTTTGCTGAGACTCAGTGGGATTTTTTGTTTGTTTGTTTTAAGGTTTTTTTCACTGAATAGTCTCAAAGTTGCTACAAATGATAAATTAATTTATAGAGCTTTAATAAAGTTTATTGTGACCATTTTTGCCAGTTTCTCATTGATTTTATGGAGGGAGAACTTTGACAGGTCTTATTCTGACATTTTTGTTGACACCTCAACCTTGACAGTTTTGCATGCTAGTCAGATATTTTGTAGAGTGTCCTCAAGTGTGATTTGCCTGATTTTTTTCTCATGATTAGACTGAAGTTATGATTTTTGGCAGAAATACCACAGAGGTAAAGTGCCCTTCCCATTACATCATATCAAGGGAACATACTATCAGAGTGGTTTATCGCATAGGTGTTAACCTGGATGAAGTAGTGTTTGTGTTTTTCCACTGTAAGGTTAATTTTCCTCTTCTTTCCATGCTGTACTCTGGAAGGAAGTCACTATGCACAGCCCACACTTAAGAAGTGAGAGTTAGTCTCCATGTCCTTGAGTGTAGAGTTGCTTCATAAATTATTTGGAATTCTGCATGACAAATTTGTCTATTCTCTCCCTAATTATTTATGTATTCAATCATTTATTTATATCAGTATGTACTTACAGAAATTTATTTTATATTTTAGGTTTCAACCCCATACTATTTTATTTATTTTGTTGCTCAAATTGTTCCAGCTTTGGCCACTCTTTCGGTTGGCTTCAGTCTCCCTTTGAGAAAAAAATTTTTTTTGAAGAAATGATGTAGTGGAATTTGATCATACTCAAATTTGATTTTATAACTGTATAGAAATTTACATACTTCAAATGCAAAAGTGGATTTTTCTATGCTCATGTACATATTTAAAAAATGGACTTAGCCATGAAGAAAACATTAAATTTTTCTGACCATATTCTCTGATTATAATCCAAAAAAATTGGAACTAAATAATAAAAGAGTGATTAAAAAATATTAATCACTTGGAAATCAAGAAACATATTTTTAGAAAACCCTTGAATTATAGGAGACATATAAAAGAAATCCCAAACAAAATAAAATGACCCAGAACAGCTGAACTCTTCAAAATCTAAAGCTTTAAATGTCTTAACTTTTAAAGAAGAAAGACAAGACTATTAAAGGAACAAATGAGATGTCCACAGGGGCTAAAATGTCACACACATGCATAGGGCTATACTCGTGTTCAGGAGACACCTGGGACTTGAGGAAAGTCCCAAGTCCTCACCCCTGATTGACTTTGAGGCTCTGTGCAAGCAGCAACTGCAGTGGAGGCAGAGTTGTAAATCACCTGGCTGAGTGTCAAGGACACGCCCCAACATGCACACAGAGCTGCTGGGCAAATAGCCATAGACTTAAGGGTTCTAGACATTTAAGCCAATTTCTGTCTAATCATTAGCTGATCGCTAAGCTAAATAAGTAGTGACCTCAGTGTCCACACATGACAAAGATACAGACTTAAAGAATTATTTCAGAAAAGTCACTAAACAGACAATAAAAACTATAACAAGCAGCAAGAGCAAACCCTGGGTAGTGGAGAGAATCTGATTTTCAGAGTTGTCATACATATTATTTGAAATGTCTAGTTTTCAAGAAAAAATATTATGAGACAATACAAAAGAAGACATGGTTCATACACAGGAATCCAATGGAAATTGTCCCTCAGGAAGCCTAGACCTTGGACTTACTAGATTAAGACTTTAAGTCAGTTATTCTAAATATGTTCAAAGAGCTACAGAAAACCAAGTCCAAAGAACAAAAGGAATCAGGAGAACAATGTGTCACCAAATAGAGAATATCAATAAGAAGATAGAAATTATAAAAAGCAACCAAATGGAAAAGCTGGAGTTAGAAGTATAATAACTGAAATGACAAATTCACTAGATGGGCTCAATATAAGATGTAATGCAAATGTAAGCAGGCAGAAGAAAGAGTCAGTGACATCGAACATAGGCCAACTGAGATTATTCAGTCTGAGGAATAGAAGGAAGGAGGGGAGATCAGAAGCTCTACAAGTGTTGTCTCTGCCTCCACATGGCAGTGCACACAACAGCTGTGGGGGTGCACGTGGGGACCAGAAGATTGAAGCTGGAATGCTGTGACCACTGAAGAGGGTGGCGGGGGGCGGAGGGATGGGTGTACCCATATCTCTAACTCACAAACTACACATATGCGGAGGACTCAAAGTGGCTCAGTTGAAGACAAAAGATCTGAACTATGACTAGGGCCACTGCTTAAGAGACGAGTTTGAAGTTTAAGCCTAGGCAAGGACATTATCTGCTAAAACACTCTAAGAGAAAAATACCAGGCTTTGTGGTTTTTCTCCTTTTTGGGTGCTATATGTTATAACATTCCTATAAATATACTTAAGCTTCGTTTTGGGATGCATTTAAGTTACTTGGAAACAATTTGATGCTTTTGGGTTGTGCTTTAAGCTTTGCTAGGAGGGAACAGAGTAACGCCTAGTCTAGGGTAAAATTTTCTCCACTACTGAGGAAACTTTTCAGTATTCTACCAGTCCTTATAATTATGAGGATTTTCCACTCCAGATGGTGTGAGCAGGCACTGCTCTGGCCCTCCATTATCCTGGAAGACTTTCCCCTCTAATCCTTTTGATAGTTTTCTCACATGCACGTGCTGAAGAATACTCTCGTAGATCTCTGCAATTCTCTCTCCTTGCAGTGCTCTCCTTTTCAATGCTCTGCCCTGCTAATTCTAGCTGCCTTAGCCCCCTGGATCCCAGCTCCTTCTCCTCAATTTAGGGAGAATGCTGTGCTCCCCCTGGGTTCCCCTCCCTGTGCTGCTGCCTGGAAACTCTCTCCAGGTCATAGCCGGGGCAATTTTAGGGCTCACTTCATTTGTTTCTCATCTCTCAGGGGTCACTGTCCTTCATTACTTGATGTCCAATGTCTTGAGAAACTTTCTTTAATGTATTTTCCAATTTGTTAGTTGTTTCAGGCAGGAAGGCTAATCTGTTCCCTGTTACTGCATACTCTGGGCCTCCTCAGTAGTCACATCCCCCCAGTTCTGGGTTCTGCATCTGGGATGCTCCAGGGTCTGAGAAGGTGAAAAACAAAAGGCTTTTTGAAGAAATTGACAAGCAGATTTAAAAGTTTATATGAAAAGGCAATGGACTTAGAATACCTAAAACGTTTTTGGAAAAGAGGAGTCAATTTGGAAGACTTACACTACCTGATTGCAAAACTTAGTATAAATCTATAACAATCAAGATTGGCTTGGGCCGGCCCCATGGCTTAGCGGTTAAGTGCGCACGCTCCGCTGCTGGTGGCCCGGGATCAGATCCTGGGCGTGTGCCGACGCACCGCTTCTCCGGCCATGCTGAGGCTGTGTCCCACATACAGCAACTAGAAGGATGTGCAGCTATGACATACAACTATCTACTGGGGCTTTGGGGGAAAAAATAAATAAACAAATAAAAATTATAAAAAAAAAAAGATTGGCTTAGGGATAGTCACATAGACCAACGGAACAGATTAGAGTCCATAAATAGACCCACACTTATATGGGCAATTGAGTGCCAAGGCAAGCCAATGGAGAAAGGACAGTCTTTTTAACAAAGGGTGCTGGAATACTTATATATTCCGATATATGCAAAAAAATGAACTTATACCCTTACCTAACACTATGCAAAATCCAAGTGGATCACAGGTCTAAATGTAAAAACTAAAATTATAAAATTTCTGGAAGAAAACATTGAAGAAAATCTTTGTGACTTTTGGTTACACTAGGATTTCTTAAACAAGATACAAAAAGCATAAAATATAAATAAAAAATGATAAAATGGACTTCATTCAGATTATAAGCTTCTGGGTTTTAAGAGACAAAGATAAGAAAATAAAAATGCAAACCATAGACTGGAAATTTTTTTGCAAAGCGTACATCAGGCAAAGGACTTGTATCTAGAATAGATAAAGAACTCTTATAGCTCAAGACTAAGTCAAACATCCCAATAAAAGTGAAGGTCTTATTTCACTTTGCATTATACCCTCAATGTCCATCCATGTTGTCACAAATGGCTGGATTTCGTCGTTTCTTATGGCTGAGTAGTATTCCATTGTGTATATATACCACAGCTTCTTTATCCATTCGTCCCTTGATGGGCACTTAGGTTGCTTCCAAGTCTTGGCTATTGTGAATAAGGCTGCAATGAACACAGGGGTGCATGTACCTTTGCAAATTGGTGTTTTCAAGTTCTTTGGATAAATACCCAACAGTGGAATAGCTGGATCATATGGTAGAGGGAGAAGGCCAAATACCGCATGATTTCCTTCATTAAGTAGTAGATAATAACAACAATAAACAAACACATAGGGACAGAGATTGGATTGGTGGTTACCAGAGGGGAAGGGGGGAGGGTGGAGGGTGAAAGGGATAATTCGGTACATGTGTGTGGTGATGGGTTGTAATTAGTATTTTGGTGGTGAACATGATGTAGTCCATGCAGAAATAGAAGTACAATGATGTACACCTGAAATTTTTGCAATGTTATAAACCAATGTTACTGCAATAAAAAAAAAAAAAGTGAAGGTCTTTCTAAAACAAGGACCAAATTTATGACTATATATTTTACAAATGAAGATATATGAGTAGCCAATAAGCATATGAACAGATTTTCAACATCGCTGATCATCAGAGAAATGCCAATTAAAAACCACAATGACATGCCTACCAGAGTGGCTGAATTGAAAAATACTGAGTACAAGCATTGGTGAGGATATAGAACAATTGTAAGTCTTGTTCGTTGCTGGCTGAAATGCAAAATGGTACAGTCACTTTGGAAAACAGTCGGGTAGTATCTCTAACTGTATGACATACACTTACCATGTGACCCAGAAGTTCCACTCCTAGATATTCACTCAAGTGAAAGAAAAACATATCCACAGAGACATGTACGCAAATATTTATAGCAGGACAATCTACAATAGGCAAAAACTGGTGAATGGATAAAGAAATTGTGGTTTATCTATATTATGGAATTCTACACTACAATAAGAAGTAACAAAAGATTAATACATTCAACATCATGGATGAATCTCAAAAACATTATGCTAACTGAAAGAAGTCAAGCACGAAAGTCTATACTGGATGATTCTATTTATACAACAGTATAGAAAAATTCAAAACTAGAGTAACAGAGCGCAGATCAGTGTTTGCTGGGGACTGGCACTGGGGGTGTGAGGGAGTGTAAGAAAACACTTTATGGTGATGGAACTGTTCTATATCTTGACTGTGATTACTTTATCATATATAATTACCACAATTTCTCAAATTGTACACTTAAGCGCATTTTTTAAATAGAAATAATACCTTAGCTTTTAAAAAATCAAAAAAGAAAACAGTAGGTTCCTCATGACTTAAATACTCAAGTGTAAGAAAAAACCCTACAATCAATACTCTTGCAAGAAAATCTTACAACTTAGGGGTCAGGAAGAACTTCTTAACTAAGATCAGAAACTTAAATGCTATAAAAGAAATGATAATAACCTTTGTGTGGCTATAGAAACAATTAAAATCAATGGACAAAATACATGAGGACAAAATAGTGTAATGCAAATGGCAGACAAGGGGTAAGTTGTCCATGTTATTCAAAGTACTTCTCCAAACTGACAAGAGAAAAACACTGTTGAATAATTGACTAAGGAAAAGTCATAGAAGAGCAAATGTAAATGGTCACAGATATATGAAAAGATGCTTAAATGCACTGGTATCCAGGAGGATGCAAATTTAAGAAGTGATGAGATAGCAGTTTACATTGATTAGAAAGAGCTACACACTTAATACTCCCGGGGAATTAAAGGAAATAATATCTCATATTCCTGGTGGAAATGTGCAGTGTTATAGTTTTTGGCAGAAGTAATCTAACAGCATTTATTAAAAATAAAAACACATATATCATTTAACCTCACCGGGCTTCTCCCAAGAATGCCAATAGAAATAAAAGCAGACGTATTAATGGACTTGGGCACTCAAGTGTTTACTGCAGCATTGTTTCTAATGGCACAAAACTAGATCAAAGTGGATGCCGGTCAAGAGGAGACTGGTTGAATGAATTCTACTGCGTGCAGACTATGTTCTATTGAGCAATCGGTAAAATGAGGGAATTAGAGCTATAGAAGGTGACTACATTCCACCAGTTATTGTTGAGTAAGAAATGCAAGAGGCAGAAAAGGGGGTATAATTATCCACTTTCTTTTTTTGGAAAACAAAGGCTAAAATCCCACTTGACATACATACATACATTTCTATGTATATGCATATGGATATATCTGTATAATGTTACGAGCATGAATGAAAAATATGGAAGAATACATAACAGATTGTTAAATCTTTCTACCAAGGTGACCCATGTTGTGCGTGTTGATATATGTGTAGACAGGGATAAAGCCAAGCAACCAACAAACCCAATGACAAGGTCTGCATTTGGAAAGCATATATATGACCAGATGTGTATTTTTGTGTGTGTGTGTGAGGAAGACTAGTCCCGGGCTAACATCCATGCCCATCTTCCTCTACTTTATGTGGACGCCGCCACAGCATGGCTTGACAAGCCGTGTGTCGGTGCGCGCCCGGGATCCAAACCTGTGAACCCTGGGCCGCTGAAGCAGAGCATGCACACTTAACCACTGTGCCACCTGGCCGGCCCCCAGATGTGTATTTTACTAGTCAGGATAGGTTAGGTTATTCTTCAGTGGTAAACAGTTTGACATCCCAATGTATTAATATGAACAAAACGTTTACTTGTTTCTCACACAAAGGGTGAGGGAGGGTCTGGGAGACTCTCCAGAGCAATTATCTCAACAGGTTGGCTTAGCCTTCCAGGCCATTTAGATCTCATGGAATCTTCCTATCAACCTGTGTTTTCATGATTGCTGCAGCAGGGGAAGAAAGAACGTGGGAGATTGGTGCACTAGCAATTTGATGCATGTCATGTTCCTCTTTTTTTTTCCCCACTCAAGGCACATAGCCGTACATAAGTTCATGGAATTAGGGAAATTTATTCCTCCTGTGCTCCTCTGGAAACGGAGGAGGAATGGAAATATTGGTGAGCAGTAATAATGTCTACTGTATATAGATTTATGAAATTATTTATTTATATAAAGAAACTAAGCTTTAAAATGGCTTTGAAATGGTTTATACTTGATGCACAAGCAATTTACAAAATACAAGAAATGGCCAATAAAAATGAAATTATGTATATTTTACCACATTGGCTATAAAAGTTGATAAGGCCCAGTATGATGGAAGTGACATTCTCACAGACTCCTGGTGTGAGAATAAATTTGTACATTCCTGAAATATAGTCACGCTGAAGATATCAAAATGTAATTTTTGAATTATCTTTTGGCTCAGTAATATGACTTACAAGAATTCACCCTTGAAAACAATCAGATAGGTGCATATGCAAAGAAATGTTCACTGCAGCATTATTTACAATAATAAAAGAGAAAACAGTCTAAAAGTACATCTATAAGGGATGAGTTAATTAGCATATGGTAAATGCATATAATATGAGAACCACTAAAAGAGATGAGGTGGATTTAATTTGTTTTACGATAAAAAATATTCAAGGAATATGTTTTGGTTTTCTGTTGCTATATCACAAATAACCCCAGAAATTTGGAGTTTGAAACAACTATTTTAATTTAGGAAGATGTCTCTGGCTTCAGTGTAGAGAATGCATTGAAGGGGGTTAGGTCTGGACGAGGGAGCCCGTTTTGGTGGCTGCTGCAGTGAGCAGGTGAGACAAGCTAAGGCACATCTAACATCATGTTGTATTTATAGTTTCGTACTTAAGTTTTTTCACTTAATATTCCCTAATTAGTATTTTCCCATTTCATTAAAAATTATTGGTAATAATTTTTAAAACACAACTATTTTACTCTGTTGCTGATTTTGTAGATCAGGAATCAGGAAGGGCTCAGCTGGGTGATTTGTCTTTGACCCACGTGTAAATCACCTGGATCAGCTGGGATGGAAGAATCCACTTCCAAGATGGCTTCTTCATTCACATGTCTGGTGCTTTGGGGAACTTTAATTTCTTCACCTCTCAACATGGAATTTCATCTTCCAGGCCTTCTTGGGCTTCCTCACAGCATGGTGCTCTCAGAATAGTCCTACTTCTTACATGGTGGTCAGCTTCCAAGAAGTAGAGAGTGGCAGTTTCCAGGCCAGTTAAGGGCTATGCACAGAATTAGTTTATGCCACATTATGGCAGCCATATCCTATCTATTGAAGCTATCCAACGGCCTGCTCAGATTCCAGGAGGTGGAGAAATAACAATTCTTGTTGAGAGAATGCCAAGGACACTTGCAGAAGAGCGTGCAGGATGGGAATATTGTTGTGGCTGTCTTTGGAAAATGCAGTCTGCGTGGTATCATATGATGCAACTTAGGTAAATATTGATGTTTCTTTATGTTTAAAAATCTAGAAAAAAATATAGAGATAACACAATGTTTCCATTGGGCATAGCCATTTTGAGTAGACACTGCTTTCTACTTTAGATTCTTCAGTGTTTCATTTTTTCTTTTACAGTAAACACAAATTACTTTTATAATCAGCAAAATTTTTTAAAATCCTAATTTTGATATGAAAAAGAAATAGGTTGTTTAAAGTTGTTTGCTCACAGAATTTGCAGTACTCAAAGGATGCATTTAAATGGATGACATTTTTTTTCCCCTATGGGAAATTTCAGGAGGAAATTCTACATTTAAGTTTCCATATTTGCAGATAGAGTGGGAGTGATAGCTTCTTGGCAAAATTGAATTTAAATAACGGATTTAAATACTAGAAGCTATTATTCAGGATGAGCTTAATGCAGTCCCCACCTGGATGAAAGATTCAGGCAATGAAATGGGTCACAGAAAAGCCTTACAGTTGCCTCATGCAAATTATGTTGTATTAAAAACTTAAGCAAAACATTAAAAATGTAACAGACCAAAAACTTCAAGGGCTGAAGAGTTAAGTGTCCTTTTCATCAGTCAGAAAAATGATCTCAGCCCTTAGTGGGCATCTGTCTGCTTCCTACTCTCCATTATCAGCATCATCACTCCTGTAGCTGGGAGTTATCAGAATAACAACAAATGTGTATATTCAAAGATTTTTCATTGCCTTCATGTAGTCTGGGCTAGCAAGCCACCAAAGGTTTAGGACAAGAGAGTTTATGATGGATATGGGTTGGTTTTTAGGGAGAAAGACTCAAATCTGGGAGGTCAACGTCAGAACTGATGGTGTGAACAAGGCAAGATTATCAATGTGGAGAACAACAGTCTGAATTGAGAGAAAGGAAGTGGGTGAGAGACATTTTGAGGGAAGAACTGATATATTTCTACCATCTAGGTGTGGATAATGAAGGAGTGGGGTAAAATAAAGCTGAATTATAGAGCTTTTGTGATTTTGAGAACGATCTTTCCATTGGCTGAAGACTTTGGGAAGATATAATAGATTTTGAGAATATCATGGAAAATGGTGGGCTTGGTTTTAGAATTTCTAAATTTATGTGAGAAAAAAGCAACCTAGTGAGCTCAATGGCTATAAGCAGATCATCTGTTTGTTTTTAAAATTATTTTTATAGATGATGATGATGATGATTTAGCCACGGTGACTCTCAGATCAGATTTATTCTAGCTCTAAAGGTTTATGGTCCTATGACACATCAACTATACAGTCGGGGGAGGAGTGTACAGGACTGGTTGAGACATGAGGACAGATGAGTTCTTTTTGGGAGAACATGCTGGAGAAAGAGGAGCTGGAGAACATGCTGGAGAACATGCTGGAGAAAGCGAACCAGAGTTGAAACTTCAGCAATGAATGTAGTGAAGAATGGAGGGGAGACATAGATGGAATAGTGGTAAAAGTAGATGCCGCTTATATTCAGAAGGATTTATAGAAAGAGGATAGATGTTTGGGCAATTTTATGCAACATTTAGAAATTCTAGAAGGGATTCTTCCAAGAGTGTTACTCCCAATACTATTCTGTATAGGGACCTAGGGATTGGAGACTAAATCATCATGGCAACCGGAACACCAGGTATTTGTATTTCAGATTATCAAATCTTTGACTCTGGAGGCAATTGCATGGGCCTGTGAATACAGGATGATTTTCATTTACCCGAATAAGTAGCTGTTTGTACTCAAACCTCACAGAGTATGCTGAGTCCAAATTTGAGCCCCAATCTCTGCCCATCAAAAACATTATTTTGGTTCGTTGGTCTATATTTTTGTTGCTTATTATGTCAATTGTATCTGGAGAGGTACCTAGGATGTCTTAGAAATATGGGAAATTAATCTTAAAACTATAGACCGCATGCAAGCTTCTGTTGGGAAAGGCACATGTACTGGCTGTCTGTGTAGGAAAAGGGAGAGTGAGAGGCAGAGCACTGCTACAGAACCCAGTAATTCAAAACAAGAAGTGTCTCTGAAGGACTAAGGATGGATTTGAGAAGAGAAGATAGCTAGGGCATTCAGTAGAGACCCTAACACACGGATGCAGGAAGGGAAGGATCATCACTATTTTCACAAACATTTTAACACCATTGCATGGAATTTGAGGAGGAGAGAGCAGAGAAAGAAGGAGAGTGAATGCATGACCACAGGAGGAGGAAGGCAGGGCGTTCAGGGTGTGATGAGCATGAGCTCAGCTCATGGAAAGATCCGCTTGTACACAACTGTGTTAATGAAAGGGTAAGATGAAAAACATGCTGATGAAGAGAAGGGACTATTGCTACTGACATGCCACTAGAGGGAGGCTTGATTTGGCTCAAAACTTAGTGATAATGGCTTTTTCTCCCCTACAACCCATTTCCAAAAATTAGCAAATAAGTATAATTTTTAGTTTTGTATCCCAAGTCTCTCCCTCTCTCTCAGAAGCCAGGGAATGATTACAGCATTCCGGTGAGTGTGTTCAGACTCTATTACGAGGCTCTGAGACTGTTCCTGGGACTGTTGACTTACTAAGATTACCCCTTGCATTCAGCCATCCCAATTCTGAAGCCAAATTTTTCTTTGAGCTCTAGATCTGGATTCACAGCTTGTGACTTAGGAATTGCATTTGTCCAAAAGGAAACACTTTCTCTGACTCTCTGACAGATTCTTGAATTTGGAAATAGGGCTGTCCCACTGGATGTCACCAACCCTGAGTCAAGAGGCCACTTTCGTGATCCAGGTGGTGCGATTTGTCTCACCATCTCCTTTGAATTGGCCGAGCTGCCCATATTACAGTGAATCCACTAATGAAATTATGACTGAGTACTTCTGTTAGGATTGACTGAGAACAACCATCACCTCCATGAGTCTATTTATAACACTGAACCTCAGAATCCATGAATAAGCTTGGCATCCCATCTCAGGGCCACCCTCAAATTAAATGGTTTAACTGACAAGTTTCCTGCAGCCTCTGGTAATATTTATTTATGCTGGTACCCCCAGGGGTCCAGAGAGCCAGACTCATAGTCCAAACACCAAGACCCTGGATTGTGGTCTTTCTCTATTGACTCAGACATGTCAGAGAACTTAATAATAGAAATAATATTGACAATTGATGTAAATTACAGTTATGTAAAATCCATTTATAGTAATAAACTGTCACACTAATGTAAAATATACCATTTTATTCAATTTGCCACATTCAAATTCACCAATTTATTTAATTTTCAAATCATCCTATGAAATTATTTTCTGTATTTTAAAGATAAGAATATTAAAACTCATAGTTTATGTAACTTAACCAGAGCCATGTAACCGCCAACACCAGGCCTTCTAACTCAAGTTTAGTGCTGTGTTTACATAACACAACTTATCTCCACCAACTGAAGAATGGTGTAATTTAAAAGATTACAAAAGCACAATAATTAAAAGTTAAATTTATGATACTAGCAGAAGAACAGACAAATCAATGGAATAGAATAGAGAGCTGAGCAATACAGCTGGCTCTTGCAGCACAGTAAAATTTTGAAATAAAGTTGTCTTAGTATAATCATCCCCAAATAAGTTCTCATTTGTCCTTAATGAGTGTGTTGGTTACTAGGAATTCACACAAAAGCAGCCCATCTCTAAAATGCACACGTGTACCCTTGCACAATACATACATAAACGCAGCCACAGCATACGAGGGCTCTGATGACAAAATAAATGGAAGATGGTGAAGGGAGTGCATACTCTCCCCAGAACTTCCTAAATGTGCCATTTCTCATCCTAGAAACATTACACTTCTGGAAGGTTGATTAAGAACCTGACTTTGGAGCCAGACAGACTGGGTTTGAATCCCAGCACTTTATGATCTCTGTGTTATTTACAACCATTAAGTTAGTCTCCCTGTGTTTAATGGCTTGAAGTGGGGAACAAATCATCATACCACTTCCTAGTGATTTTTAAGGATTAAATGAGCACATACTTAGAACAGTGCTTGCACACAGTAAAGCCTTGTGGTAAATATTAGCAATCATTATGCTCTGGCCAGGTGAAACTTGAATTTTTTCAAAGGAAATTTGGGGTTTAGATAATAGGAGAAATTAAAGGTGTAGACCCTGGTGTTAACTAGAACTAAGTCCTAACCGCAAATCTTACTCACTTTAAGCACATCGATGACTCTTTCTGAGCCTAATTTTCTCTGATATAAAGAATAAAGATATTAATAATCTTATTTTTTGTAAAATTTATAACATAAAATGTATGCAGCACAGAGGCTGTCAAAGGTCGTTGTGTGTTAGTTATTTCTGTTTCTTCTACCTCTTATATTAGTATATTACATTTGTAACAATTAATGAACCAATATTGATACATTTTCATGGACTAAAGTTCACCTTTTCGTTGTTGTTCTTGAGGAAGATTGGCCCTGAGCGAACATCTGTTGTCAGTCTCCCTCTTCTTGCTGAGGAAGATGGTCCTTGGGCTAGCATCCGTGCCCGTCTTCCTCTATTTTGTATGCAGGACGCTGCCACAGCATGGCTTGATAAGCAGCGCGTACATCCACGCCCAGAATCCGAACCTGCAAACCCCGGGCCACCGAGGCGGAGTGTACAAACTTAGCCACGAAAACACTGGGCCAGCCCCTAAAGTCCATCTTTTATTCAAATTTCCTTAGTTTTCCTCTAATATCTTTTTCCGTTTCCAGATCCCATCCAGGACACCACATGATGTCTAGTCGTCAGATCCCCTCTCGGCTGGGAATTTCCCAGGCACTCCTTGGTTTTGATGACTTTGACAGTTTTGAGACATACTGAGCAGATGTTTTGTAGAATGACCTTCTATTGGAATCTGTCTTGGTGTTTTTCTCATGGTTGGACACAGATTACTGTTTTTTGAGAGGAAGATCTCAGAGGTAAAACGCTATTTCCATTGCATTATATCAGAATTACATACTCTCAGCATGACTTTTTAGTATTGATGTTGACCTTGATCACCTGGCTGAGGTCCTGTTTGTCAGATTTCTCTGCTGTAACGCTACTAATTTTTATGACTTACCATAATGTACTGTTTGGAAGGAAATAACCATGTGCAGTCCCTCCTTAAGGAGAGAGGAATTATTTCCACCTCATTTGGAATTCTTCTGCAGGGAGATTTAGCTGTTGTCTCACATTTATTTTCTTATTCAATCATTTATTTACATCAGTATGCAATCATGAATATATGTATGTTATACTTTTGATTATAATCCATTAGTACTTTATTTTTTTGCTCAAATTGCTTTAGCTTTAACCATTGGAGGCTCTTTCAGTTGTCTCCTGTATCTGTTTAAGGTATCCCTATCAATAGGGGCTGAGAGGTATTGGTCTATAGTTTCCTTTTCTTGTAATGTCTTAATCTGGTTTTGGTATTAGTGTAATGCTAACCACATAGATTAAGTTAAAAAGTGATCCTTCTGCTCTTATTTTTCTGGAAGAGAGTATAGAGATTTCGTAATGTTTCTTTCCTAAAGGATTGGTAGAATTCACCTGTAAAACCATCTGGATTTGATACTTTTTTTGCTGGAAAGTTATTAATTATTGATTCCATTTTTTAAATGGATGTAGG
This sequence comes from Ceratotherium simum simum, assembly GCF_057802395.1. Lineage (NCBI taxonomy): Eukaryota > Metazoa > Chordata > Mammalia > Perissodactyla > Rhinocerotidae > Ceratotherium > Ceratotherium simum. The sequence goes on from NW_028261262.1 coordinate 59,210, forward strand.
CATATTCAGATCATTTTTCCTTGGGTGAGTTTTGATAGTTTGTGTCTTTCAAGGTATTGGTGCATTTCATCAAAGTTATAGATTCAGCATGTGTAGAATTGCTCATCGTATTCATGTACTATCCTTTTAATGTCCATGAGATCAGTTGTGATGACTACTCTTTGATATCTGATGCTGGTAATTTGTATCACTACTCTTTTTATCTTGGTTAGCCTGGCTAGCATTGTATCAATTTTACCAATCATTTCAAAGAATCAGCTTTTGGTTTCATTGTTTTTTTCTGTTGTTTTTATGTTCACCATTTTGCTGATTTCTGCTTTGATTTTTAAAATTTTGTTTCCTCTTTTTGCTTTATGTTTCAATTGCTCATCTTTCTCTAGTTTTCTAAGGTGAAAGATTTGGATTATTGATTTTTTTAGATTATTGATTTATTTATTTATATTATTGATGTTAGGCCTTTCTTTTTTTCTAAAACATACAGTCAATACTATAAATTTTCCTTAGAGCACTGCATTTGCTGAATCCCCCAAAATTTTATAAGGAGTATTTTCATCTTCATTGTTCAAAATTTGCCTTAATTTGTCTTGAGACTTTTTGTTTAACATATGTGTTTTTAGTAGTATGTTGTTTAATCTCTAAATATTTTGGGATTTCCCAGCTATTTTTCTGTTACTGATTTCTAGTTTAGTTTCATGTAGTCTGAGCACATACTTTGTATGATTTCTATTCTTTCAAATTTGTTAAACTGTTTTATGTCTCAGAATGTGGTCTCTTTTGGTAACTTTTCCACATGAGCTTGAGAAGAATGCATATTCTGCTGTTGTTGGATGAAGTATTTAATAAATGTCAATTAGATCAAGTTGAATGATGGTGCTGGTTAAGTCAACTACATCTCTGCTAATAGTCTGCCTGCTTGATCTATGAATGACAGAAAGTGGAACATTTAAATCTCTAAGGCAACAATGGATTTGTCCATTTCTCCTTGCAGTTTGATCAGTTTTTGCCTCACATATTTTGATTCTCGTTTATTAGGTGCATGCATGTAATGGATTTTTATGTCTTCTTTTGGAAGTTTCTGTTGACATATCCTCAAGTTCACTGATTCTTTTCTCAGCTTTGTCCAGTATACTGATGAGTCCATCAAAGGCATTATACATTTCTGTTATACTGTTCTTGATTTATAGAATTTCTCTTTGGGCCGGCCCCGTGGCTTAGCAGTTAACTGCCCACGCTCCGCTGCTGGCGGCCAGGGTTCGGATCCCGGGCGTGCACCGATGCACCGCTTCTCTGGCCATGCTGAGGCCGCGTCCCACGTGCAGCAACTGGAAGGATGTGCAACTGTGACATACGGCTATCTGCTGGGGCTTTGGGGAGAAAAGTGAGGAGGATTGGCAATAGATGTTAGCTCAGAGCCGGTCTTCCTCAGCAAAAAAGGAGGAGGATTAGCAGGGATGTTAGCTCAGGGCTGATCTTCCTCACAAAAAAAATAAAAAAAGAGGTAGAGTGCTTAGAATTAGGGGGCTCTAGGCCAAGCTGGCAGCACCCCATTTCCCATAGTGTGACAAGCTCACACAGGCAACTGAGATACTTCAGAGTAACTTGATGCACAGGTGCAGTGCTGTGTGCTCTACATGTGTGACCCTTCAGTCACACTGTGCGCATCCCTCTGGGTGGGAATGTCAGTTACCAGAGAGCAGGCTTAGGTCTAGCTAATCACCAACACACACGGAGTCAGAAAATGGCACTCGGTCCTCTCTGCACTTCCCCTTTCATCAGGTGGCATCCTCGGGAGGCTGGACTTCCAGACCTTCTCTTCTCCTCTCCTCCACCACCCAGGTCATCCCTGCTCCCTGTCCCCTCCCAGCTCCAGGGCCAGTTATGGAAGTCCAACACATGGTGAGGAAACACGGACCAGATGAGTTTCCTCAGAGAAGATCCCTCTGACAGTGCTCACCTCTGCTCCTGGTTCCAGCAAGGACCCTCCCCCGGGGACGAACTCAGACGGCACTGGTTGGACCTCTCCCCAGAGCAGAGTGCTTCTCAGCCCTTAATTCTATCAGCTGACAAAAATTCTAACAAGTCTACTACAAAATAAAGATACCCGTTAGTCCTTAAGCTTGAGGCTACCCAGGACATCTCAGAATTCACAACAAAGCCATCCTCCGGGCTGTGGAGGTGATTACCTCCCGGACACGCCGGGGCCATGAAGTGTGAAGCTGATTCCGTCACTGTGGTCGCTGGCCACTCGGTGTTGGAGCTGGTCCTCAGTTCAGCTGTTCTGGGTAATGTACACCATCTGCTTTTTGGTGGAAGAGACCAGTGGGCAGCCGGGCTCTCTGAATGACATCCAGATTGGGAGTAGACCTGGGAGCATGAAGTGCCTGAGCCACTGGTGGCCCTGCATCTTCAGCTATGAGCAAGGAGCTATGGAGGCTTAGGGAGGAGTGTAAGCCTGCTGTGCGAAGAAGGGGGTGCCAAGTGGAAGGGGCAGCCCAGCGTGGGGTGCCAGGGCCCAGGCCAGGTGAGGGGGTATCTGTAGGGAGGGGGCAGCAAAGTGCAGAGAGTGAACATCCCCATGGAAGGGGCTTGGCTTGGATGGATAGAACCCCAGCAGGGTGAAGAGAGCATCCATATGTCCACATGTGGGGATGGCTCAATGCTGTGTCAGAATCACAGTGAGGTGAGGACAGTGGTCCCAGGAGGGGCCAGCTAGTTTGGGGTGAAAGAGGGCAAGTGTGTGAGGAGGGTGTCCAGGCCAGCTGGGGTGGCCTGGCACAGAGTGCTGGGGAACAGGCAGGCTGAGGATGGCAAGGAGACAGCCTATGCAGGGCTGTGGAGACCACCACCTGACTCCCCTGAGGAAAGGCTTGCTGCCCAACTGCAGGGAAGGAGGCGAGCCAAGGCCTTCGGCTGCAGCTCCCTCCACCTCTTCTCTGGCTCCAGAGCCAGGCTGATGTGAGGGAATACTCTTCCTGAGGCAGCCACAGCCAGTGACTTGGCCACACCAGGGTGTAGAGACCAGGCACAGTGGTTCACCCGAGATAAGGTTGTCAGGTAAATATCTGCTCCAGAGCTCTCTGTGAGTGCACTGAGGTTCTACCAGGCCTACACGGCAACCTCTCCCACTACGCATTCCTGCTTCCTCCTCCTTTCTCTCACAGATATGGCTTTCTAATAAACACGTGGACTCTGAAGTCCCAGCCACAGCATAGTCCATGGGGGTGGTCCGTGGGAGGGTCCGACCTGAGGTGGGTGAGGACATACAAAGAACTGGGTGCCTGGTGTGTGTGCCACCACACAGTAGGAGATGGGCCTCCACACCAAGCTGTTGCCTGGACCAGTGTGGCAAGGGAGAGTGGGGCAGTGGTCCCTCAGGGGATGTGGGGCTTCAGGGGGCGAGGAGGGTGTCCTCCTGGAGGTCGAGGTTAAGTGACAATGGGACTGAACACATCAGGGAGTGCACACATCAGAAAAATTACAAATTTACACATAGGAGAAGTTACAAATATGGAAATACAGAAAAGGAGGAAGCAAGAATGAACCCTGGGTGCTGAATTATGATGATAAGTATCCATGTGGACTCAGAGATTTCAGTGTGTGAAGTACATAGAAGTATGTATGTACCAATCTCTAATTGATACAACAATAGACAGAAAATCAACACTGATAGAGAAGATCTGCTCAACATTATCAACCCACTTAGCCTAATGAAAACACTCCACACTAAAACAGCACAATGCGGCATCTTTCCACTTGCACAAAGAACATTTACCAAGATAGACCATGTTCTGGGCAAAAGATAAGTCTCAATAAGTTTGAGATTATTCAAATCATACAAGTTTGCTCTCTGAGGGAAAAAAATATATATTAACTGAGTTATTAATAGCAGAAAATTCATAGCAGAAAGGTATGTTAAAAATCCCCAAATATTTGAAAAAGAGTTAATATTTCTAAATAACTCATGTGTTAAAGAATGAATCAAGCAAGAAATAAGGGATGCTTGTAACAGAATGACAGCAGGACATGTCCAAACCAGCCAGATGCAGTGATGGACAGATGGGGCAGTTACAGCAGTAAGTGCCCACACTAGAATAAAAGAAAGCTCTCCATCAATGACCTCAGCTTCCAGGTTAGGAATCTAGAAACCAAAGAGCAAATGAAACGAAAGTAAGCTGAAGAAGGCAAATGCCATTGATCGGAGTGGAAATCAGTGAAATTCTGAAAAACAGAAAAATGAGAGAAAGATGAGTGAAACAAAAAGCTGATGCATTGAGAAGTTCAATAAAATTGATAAGCCTCCTCCTAGGCTGATCAGGAAAAAAAGAGAGAGAGAAGACACAACCTACCAATATTGGGAATGACAGAGGAGCAAGCACTACAGATCCCACAGATATTAAATATATAATGAGAGACTATTATAGCCAATTTTATGCCAATACATTCAGCAATTCAATGAAATTAAAAAAATAAACCCCTGAAAGAGTCCTACTACCAAAGCTCACTCAGGAAGAAATAGATAACCTAGTAAAGAAAATAAATTTGTACTAAAATTCTTCCTACAAAGAAAATTTCAGGCCCAGATGGTTTCACTGGTGAATTCTACCAAACATTTAGGGAACAATACCAATTTTACACAGATTCTTCCAGAAACTTAAGAGGTGCCAATACACCCCAGTTCATTCTACAGGGCCAAGATTGCTCTGATACCAAAACCAGTACAAGAAAAGAACTTGCAGACCAACACTCTTCATCTAAATAATGCAAAAGATCTGAATACAATTTAAAAATACATAAAAAGAGTAATATAATCATAATAAAGTGAGGTTTAGCCCAGGAATACAAAGTTATTTTAACATCAATTAATGCAAATCACCTTAGTAATAAAAAATATATATATACATATGATTATCTCAATAGATGCAGAGAAAGCATTTGAAAATATCTAACATTCATTCTAATAAACAAGGTCAACAAACGAGGAATAGAAGAGAACGTTCTCAACTTGATAAAGAACATCTACATAAAACATACAGCTGACATAATTCCTAAAGATGAAAGACTGAACACTTTCCCCAGGCTCAGAAAAATGGGAAGGACCTCCATTCTCATCACTTCTATTCAACATTGCACTGAAAGTTCTAGCTAGTACATTAAGGTAAGAAAAGAAATGCATGTCATCCAGACTGGAAATGAAAAAGTAAAATTGACTTTATTTGAAAACAAGATGATTACCTATGTAGAAAATCCTATGAAAACACAGAAATGTTATTAGAATAAGTAAGTGAGTATAAAAAGGTTGAAGGATACAAGATAAATATATAAAAAATCAAGTATAACCCAAATGCTAGCAATCGACAATCAGAAATTGGAATTGAACATATGGTATAATTTATAATAGCATCATCAGTGCAAAACACTTAGGGATAAATCTGTGAACAGATGTGCAAGACTTGTACATTTAAAATTATAAAACATTGCTGAGAGAAATTAAAGAAGAATTATTAAATGGAAAGTCACACTATGGTCATGGTGCTGAAGACTCAATGTTGTTGAATTTTTCCCAAATTAATCTATAGAGTCAATGAAATTTCAATCAAAATCCCAGGAGGTTTTTTTTTTTGTAAGAACTGAAAACCTTATTTTAAACTTTATTTGGAAATACAAAGTACATAAATTACCCAAACAACTTTAAAGGACAACAAAATTGCAATTGCAAGATTCACACTACTAATTAGTATTTTGGTGGTGAACATGATGTAATCTATGCAGAAATAGAAGTACAATGATGTACACCTGAAATTTTTACAATGTTATAAACCAATGTTACTGCAATAAACAAAAAATTAAAAAAAAAAAGATTCACACTACTTAATTTCAAAGCTTACTGTAAAGACACAGTAAACAAAACAGTGTGATGCTGACACAGGGTTATACAAACAGAATAGGCAGTCCAGAAATGGACTCACATATCTGTGGTCTATTGATTTTAAGAAAGATGCAAAGATAATTCAGGGGAGGAAAAAAATAGCCTGTCAACAAATGGTGCCGGAAAAATTGGATATCCTATGCAAAAATTTAATTTAATCTATATCTCACACAATGTAAAAAAAAAGAAAACTCAAAATAGATTATAGACAATGTGAAATACAAAGCTATAAAAATCTAGTAAAAATCATTGGAGAAAATCTTTGTGACCTTGAGTTAGGCAAAGATATTTAAAATTTGACAGCAAAAGCTTGATGCATAAAAGAAATGAAATTGATAAATTGGACAAAATCAAGAAGAAGAATATATGTCTGTCAAAAGACTCTAATATTGAGACATTGAACATGTAAGCCACGAACTGGGAGAAAACGTTTGCAAATCACATATCTGAGAAAAGTCTTATACTTTAAATATATAAGGACTCCCAAAACACAATAATAAGAAAACAAACTACCAATCAAAAATAGGCAGAAGATTTTAACAGTCATGTCACCAAAGAAAATATATAGATGGAAAATAAACACATGAAAGATGCTCCATGTCGTTAGCCATTAAGGAATTGTACATTATAACAACAGTGAGGTGCTGCTACATGTCTATGAGACAGCTCACATTAAAAAGACTGCCCGTGCTAAGTGTTGGTGAGGACATGGGGGAAGGACACTCACGTGTGGATAGTGAATTCAAACCCATTTGTATCCAGGACTGTGGCCTTCAGCATGATGACCAGGACTCCATCTACAGACTGAGAGTGGGACATTACCTGTCAAACACCGACAAACCCAAGAGCTGGAGCCTCTCCATAAAGCCACACGGGTGTAAAGAGAGAGGCCCCTTCTCTGCGGTGTCCGCTGAGCTCCAGGGGAGGCCCCTCCTTTGAGGAACAGCACTGCTTTTATTAAGAAAGAAAAGCATCCATTCTTCTTTTTCAAAATGACTTCTCAGCTACATGCCCAAAAGCGTCACATTGCAACAACTGGGAGTGAGGAAACTGCCTAAATTATGGGATTTTAAAAGCCTTAAAACAGTTGGTTTTAGGGAGGTGAAGAGGCAAAGGAGAGTAGTCCATTAAAAGCTACAGGAGAGGGCTGGAGTCTGCTTCCGCAGCATCCCTATGCCAGTGAGAGAGATTGAATTACGATTTATGGTTCATCTGAATGAGATGGAAACCATATGTGCTTAAAATTTCTTGTAGAAATTGCAGGTAAGTTATTTAAAAATCTCCTCTTCTTAAACCGTCCTTGTCTCAAAGAGAAGAGCCCCTGGGATCTACTTCAAGTGGCACGTATGGTGGATCTGCAGCGAGCCAGGCCCCAGACTAGGAATTTACCATATGAATTCATCATTATCGCAAGCCGGGAAGTTCTACATTTTTGCTGTATTTCATAAATGAGGAATCGGAGGGTCAGAGAACTACAGTGACTTGTCCAAGATTCAAGAGTGAATCCGAAGATTAAACCAACACTTTGCCGTGTGTGTCAGAACTTTCTCCACTCTGCTTTGTTTCTATATCCAGACTGAGTGAAAGAGGTATGGAAAACGCATTAACCCATTTGGAGGGGAATTTGATACATTCTAATTTGTTCAGAGGGCAAGGAAAAGACTGGAATTGCAGGGTCGGGAGGAAGAACCAGAAAACTCACAGCCTCAACTTAGTTCCTTCCTTCTGACTTTCTCTTCTTTTTCTCTCAGTCCTTTTCTGGAAAGTTTGTTTCCTTCCCCATAAGGATGTAATTCTCATGCCGTGCATGGATTTGAATATTTTAATTTGTTTCCTAAAATAAAATTTGGTTCCCATATATGTACTTAATGAATATTATCATGTAACCTCTTCAAAATGCTCTGTGGCCAGAGCTTATGCCCTATTATGCATGATCAGAAGTTGATTTTCCTAATAAACATCTTCTATTTTTCTCATCATGAAATGTAGTATAAAGTAGTGTTTCTTCATCCCAATTTTATTTCTCCTTTTAAGGCAAGGCATTTTAACTTCCAACAGTTGAGCTTTTCAAAGTGATTTCTTTAAGGATTCTTTTCAAATCTTGTGTGTTACTCTTTCTGATAATAGTAACTCAAAACTTTTCTTATACAGTATTTCAAAGGTTTCATGAATTCAGTTAGAGACATGCTTACGGAAAATGCAGAGTTTTGAAAGATTAAAAAAAAAATCAGTCCAATCAATAGAAATGAGGTACTGATACACACTACAAGGGTGAACCTTGAGAGCGTTACAATAATTGAGAGAAGCCAGATACAAAAAAAAGACCATACATTGTGAGATTACCTGTATGTGAAATGTCCAGAACAGACAAATCCACAGAGACACAAAGTAGATTAGTGGCTGCCTAGGGCAGAGGGGAGGGATGTGGAGTGGATTAGAGAGTGATTACTAATGTTTCTTTTAGAATAAAAATGTTCCAAAATTATATTGTGGTTATGGTTGCAGAACACTGAGAAGAACTAAAAAGTATTGACTTGTATGGTGTATGCGTTATATCTCAATAATATCATTAAAATATTCAGTGACAAAAAAACAGATTAGCCCTTATAATTTCAGTATTTTGGGATCTACTGGAATTTCTTGAATGAAATCTAATGAGTAAAATCTATTTAATACATTTCCATGGAGATTTGAGTTTTAGATGAGTTTGAGTTAATTTTCTGAAGTTTTTTCCATTTTTACCAAATGTTTCAAAAGCTATGAATTCTTGTTCTTAAACTTATTGTGTGACCTTGAGCAAATTATACAACCTTCACTAGCAAAATAAAGATAATACCACCACCACTCCCCCATCACACATATGTGCCAATGCACACACACTCACACAACCAACACATATTTCTTCCTGGGAAGACTTTTCAGAAAGACAGAAAAAAGACAAATACTGTTTTTGCATACAACACACAACGAATGTATGAGACATGTACACACATGTATGCTATAAGAACTAATTAACAATAAAAGAAAACAACAAAAAATCTATATTGTAGCTTCTTGAGACTCTTCAGGCCTTAAACTCTCCCCAGGGATGGTTAGAGTACTCAGGACTTCGCATCGCTCATCCTCTATAAAGGTGGGATCCTGAAAGAGCCAAGATAATAACGGAAAAAAGACAACTATAGGGAGATCCAATGCATGCTATTAAAATCGCCTGAATTAATGTTTTTGCGAGGATTAAGTGTTTATCAGCTCCATGCAAGACCACAAGTTTGTTGATCAAGCAAAGTTAAGTTTATTAGATTTATTGCAGAAAAAAAAGATGGAATATCACTTGGTAGAGTCTTAGCTGACTGTGTCAGAACGGAAAGAAAGTGCAGGTTTAAGTGATGCTTTCAAGGTGAAAATTGATTGGGATTGGGTAGTTGGTAATTGATCATTTAGGACAGGTGGCACAATGAAACAAGAGTTTTGGCTGTGTCTTCATATGAACACTGCTGTCTGACAAATGAACTTTTTGCCCAGATTAGGAATATATTGTCCTGATGGAGAGACTTTTGCTCAGATGAGCAAATTGTTTTCCTTGGTGAATTGGTTTACAAGAATTTCTTGAAACAACCATTAAAGTCACATCTAAAATGTCCCTTGATTGAGCACAATTACTGGGAAAACCAAATGACGTGTTACAAGGCACTGTTACCAAGAGAGCCTGTATGGCACCCAGAGGAAGTAAGAACAAACCTCAGAGTTGTTTTGATTGTGTGAATCAGGTAAATTATGAGAATATTAAAACAAGAAATTAGACTCATAACAAGAAGGACTAGGGATGAAAAGGTATATCACAAACAGGAACATTATAGGCATCGTAGTTGAGAGGGAATAAGTGTCTGTTAACACACAGAACCTTACACAAGCAAAAGGTAGTGAAAATTCCCAGAAAAATAGAGACTAAAACCATGCAGATCCGGCCATCTGGAAAATAGTCAATGGGTCTTGGTTTGAAATTACCCAATTCTTACAATTTTATTCTTCATCTGAAGTTCTTGGGATAAGTTGTCTTCTCCCAAAAATCATCGGCTCTGGCACATCCCCGGCAACATTTGCTGTAAAATTTCCTGATGGGAAGGTGGTCCAGGCGATTCAGGATAAAATCTTGTGGCCTTTCACCTGGGAGACATAACTCCAGAGGTCTCTACTCTGGAGTTTAATTGCTCTGCTAGAGGTCATAAGCAATAACCCTTCCAACATGGTTCCAAGGCCTGTTCTTTTCTTCTCATCCCTTCAAAAAGACAAAATCTTCAGGTTCTAGGTCTAGTAGAAGCTCCGTTGGAGCATATGGAGAAAAGGCAGCTTGTACTCACTGGCTATGAGACTGAGGCTAATGTAGGAACCTTGCACAGTCATGTACTCTGTGTGCGTGGAGTGAGATGAAGTGGAGAACTGTGGGGACAGCACCTTACGCAGCAGTGAAAGCTCGGACACTGTCACCTGCGGAGAGTTTCTCACGCCAGAGGGTGTGGACTCACGGTCATGAGTGCGAACAGTTTTCATCCAGGAAACCTAAGATTTCCAGGTATTCTGGATGGTTTGAACTCTACAGCGCCACTGGATATCTCTATCCAAGGAGGGTGATGAGGTGTCCTAGTAAGTGACAGGTTTTATTAAGAGCTCTTTACTGACAATGCTGGCAACAATGGGGAGACAGATTTGTTCTCTACATTGGGAACCAACTTAATAACATTTATTTATATATCATGTTTTCCTACTGTCCAAGCCATAGATCTCTGACAAGTAAAAGTTCCAATCAGTTCTGAGGAAAATCAAACAATGACCAGGACATAGTAGAAACTTATACGGCTTAATTGTGTGAAAGCCGAGAAAGAACCCTGAGCCTCAGGATCCGGTGCATTTCCCACTTTCTCAGTTACACTAGTAACATACTGTTTATGAGAAGACATGCTCCAGCATTATGTTCTGCAATTTTAGTAAAATTTCTTCACCCATATTGATGATTAGAGTGGCCAGTCTATCTTTGCTGTAATAGGTAATTTCATGTAAAAATTTTTGCAACGTTTCATGTGAGATCCTCTGGCACCACCAAGTGGCTGACCTAACTGCCCCTCAAGCTGTCCTCGTGTAATTTACTACCGGATTCTTCCAACTCTGGAGCCAAATTTTTGAGTTGAGTTATAATTTGTGATACAATTAGATTCATTTGTGACAATCTGCATTTTGTCTTGGCATTTGGCATACCCTCAAATCCTGATTGATTTTTTTTTTTTACTTTGAATGCAGTAATTTTACTCTGGCTTTTCTATGGCTTTTGGCATTTCAATAGCATTTGACAAATATGTAGAGTCAAAGATCCATCATCCAGTACCATACAGACCAATTCCATCTCTCTAAGCATCTCCCAGTGTGGCTTGTTTATAATCAACCCCTTCCCAAACCCTGGGAAACCAGTGATGGCTTTTCCATCCCTGTATTTTTGCCTTTTTCAGGATGTGATAAAAATGGAAAAATATAATATGTATCCTTTGGGGTCTGGCTTTTTCACTTAACCAAAACAAGTTCAATTCATCCATGTTCCTTGAGAGTTAACTGCTCACTTCTTTTTACTGTGAGTTGTGTTCCACTGTGTAAAGAGACCACGGTTTGTTTATCCATTCTCTGTTGAAGGACAACTTGGCTGTTTCCAATTTGAGGTGTTACAAATAAATTTGATAAAAACATTTACAAATAACTTTTTGTAGGAACATACATTTTCCATTCATTTAGGTAAAAATCTAAGAGAGGGATTTCTGGGCCTTATGGTAAGTGCATGTTTATCATTATAAGAAACAGCCCAATTGTCATCCAAGGTGGTCTTACTATTCTTGCATTCCTGACAGCAAAGAATGAGAGTTCTTGTGGCTCTACATCCATACCAGCATTTGGTATTGTCACTTTAAAAAAAAACAAATTAATTTTGGCAATATGTATTGTTGAGAGTGTGTGTGTGTGTGTGTGTGTGTGTGTGTGTTCTGGATCCAGGTCCCTTACTAAATATATAATTTGTAAATAGTTTCTCCAAGTCTGTTGCTTTTCTTTTCATTATGTTCACAGAGTCTTTTGCAAAGTAAAAGTTCGTTTTAATTTTAATGAAGTCAAATTTAGCAAATATTTATTTTGTGGGTCATACTTTTGGTATTGTATCTATAAACCCATCATCCAAATTAAGGTCACGTAGATTTTCTGTGATGTTTTCTTCTATAAGTTTTATAGTTTTGCACTTTACATTTAGGTTTATAATTCATTATGAATTAATGTTTGTATATGGGGCAAGGTATGGATCGATGTTCTTTTTACTTTTGCATGTGAATATCCAGGAATTCCAACACCATTAATTGAAAAGACTGTCTTATTCAACTGAAGTGCCTGTGCACCTCTGCCAAAAGTTGCTTGTCAGTACATGCATGAGTCTATTCATGGACTCTCTCTTGTTCCATAGATCTATTTTCCTATCACAGCACCAATATCACTCTGTATTGATTACTGTAGCTACACAGTAAGTCTTGAAATTGGGTCGAGGGAGTCCTACAACTTTGTTCCTTTGTTTGTTTTCCAGAATTATTGTGGTTATTATAGTTTCTCTGTCTTTCTATGTGAATTTTAGATTCAGTTTGTTATCTAAAGAACAGACTTGCTGGAATTTGATTGCGATTACACTGATCAAATTGGGGGGAATTGGGAGGATAAGCATCTTAAAGTACCGAGTCTCCCAGTCCATGAAATAGCATTTTTCTCCATTTAATTAGATTCTTTTTCTTTCTTTCGTCAATGTTTTGTAGTTTTTGGCATACAGATGCTTCACTTATTTTGTTATATTTATATCTAAGTATTCCATTTGTTTTGGTGATATTGTAAGTGGTACTTTTAAAATTCAAATTCTAAATGTTCACCATTGTACATAGAAATATGTTTAATTTTCATATAAGTTGTTTAATTTATGGGCACAGAGATGTTTATAATATTACTGATTTTAGATGTTTCTTATTTTCTAACACAAGCATTTAATACTCTTAAGTTTCTCTCTAAGCTCTGCTTTAAGTACATTCTGTGAATTTTCACATGTGCTTTCATTTACCCTAAATTATTCTCAACTTAGTGGGGGACTTCTTTTTTGACTCATGAGTTATTTAGCAGTGTGTTGTTTAGTTTCCATATACTCAGAGATTTTCCAAATATGTTTTTGTTTTTTATTTCCGGTTAACTTTGTTAAGCTCTGAGAAGATATTTTGTATATTTTCTATTATTTCACCATTTTTAGGGTTAGCTTTATGGCCCAGAATATCATCTCTCTCAGTGAATATTTCAAGCTGAGAAAAATGGATTTTGTTGCTGTTGGGTGAGGTCGTCTATAAATATCAGTAATGTCAAGTTGGCTAATAGCGTTTATAGAAAAACCTTAGGAGAAAAGATTAATGAGCTTCTGTTTGGCAAAATTTTCCTAAAGCAGACATAAACAAACACAAATTACAGATGAAACAATCAAAATTATGAACTTTTACCCTTCAAAAGACATCATTAATAATTATATCACAGACTAAGAGAAAATATTTGTAAAACAAATATTTGACAAAGGGGTTTTGTTCTGAATACATAAGTAACTTACAATGCAAAGGTAAGAAAACAAATAATCCAGTACAAATACAGGCAAAGATTTTAAGGGACACTTCAGTAACAACAAAAAGATGCAGAACTGGCAAATGAGCAAGTAGAATGATCCTCAGCAGCATTCGTTATTAGAAAAAAAGCAGATTAAGAACACAAAGAGATACCACTACTTGTCTGTTTGAATGCCTAATGTTTAAATGGCTGACATATCCAGTGTTGCAAGGATAGATAGCAACTTGAACTCATACATTCCTGGTGGGAATGTAAAACCATTTTGGAAAACAGTCTGGCAAATTCATAAAATATTAAACATACATCTACCATAGGACTCACTCATTCTACTCCTAGAATTAATATATTTGAACACAAATTTTTGGGTACAAATACTCAAATCACCTTTTATTTGTAATAGCCAAAACTTGGAAATTCTCTAAATGCTCATCAACAGGTGATGAACAAACAAACTGTGCTGTGCTCATGAAACGGAATCCTACCCAGCCATGTAAAGGGACAAGCTACTGACACGTGCGTTGGATGGATGAATGTGAAGTTATGTGGAGTAAAGGAAGCCAAAGTAGGAAAGAGTATACACTTTAATACTCCATGTACATGAAAGTCTAGAAAGTGCAAAAAATTTTACAGCAACCGAAATCTGATCAATGATTGCCTAGAACAGGGATGCTGGAGGAGTGGACCCTAGGACAGGAGGAATCCTTTGGGTGATGGCACCTATGGCATCTTGATTGGGATGATGTAGTCATGGGTGTGTACATGTATCAAATAGCATTTTAAATATGTGCAATACCTTGAACAAAATTATACCTCCTTAAAGCTGTAAGGACATAAGGTGAAATAAAGACATTGCAAGTTAAACAAAAGCTGATAAATGTTCTGCCATTGAACTACTTTAGAAAGAAATAGTAAAGGAAGTTCTTCAACATGGAAAAAAACCCAAAATGATCCTAGAGGTTAGCACAGGTATTCAGGAAGGAATGAAGAATGACAGAAAGTGTAAATGTAAAAGAATATTAACTGTCTAAACCAATAACTATAATAATGTGGCGTGAGTTTTCTAAGGTATGTAGAAGTAAAATCTTACATTACAACATTAGTATAGTAAATAGAGTTAATTGTTGGAAACTTCTTGCATTTTCAGGGAAATATTAAAAGTGATAATTTAAATATTAGTTGCTCAAGGATACATGTTATAATCTCTATGGTAACTGCTAAAATAATAATAATAGAATATTAACTAAAAAGTAATAAAAGAGAAAAATTGATTGATGAAAATAATTGATTTATCTGAAATAAAACAAGAAAGATGGAACAAAGAAACAAAAACAGACGAGAAAGAATCAAATAGTAAGATGGTAGACAAATACAACTATACCAGTGACAATAGTAAACATGGAAAACTGGGGGCCGGCCCCGTGGCTTAAGTGCTCGAGCTCCACTACTGGCGGCCCGGGTTTGGATCTGGGGAGAAAAGGAGAAAAAAAAATGAGGCGGATTGGCAATAGATGTTATCTCAGGGCCAGTCTTCCTCAGCAAAAAGAGGAGGATTGGCATGGATGTTAGCTCAGGGCTGATCTTCCTCACCAAAAAAAAAAAAAAAAAATCCCCAATATTAAAAAAAAAAAAGAAAAATTGAACGAGCCAATTAAAAGATAAGGATTGTATGTATCAAAAAAAAAATGTACCAAACAATATGGCTGTAAAAGAGGAGCCATGGAAACGTTCTCCAAAGGTGGCTGGGGTAGCCCTACCACATGTGAGAGTGGACTGACAAAGACAAAAATATTACTCCACTCAAGACAGAGGGGACATTTCATAAGGAAAACAGGAAGACACAAAACTCATCATCTTATGTGCACTGAATAATATCATTAAATATGTATAAGAAAAAACTGACATCACTAAAGGGAGAAGGGGAATATATACAAGCATAGTTGAAGATATTAACACATTTCTGTCACAAGCTGATAGAATAAATAGACCAAAAAAAAAAAAGGTGTGAAAATCAATTTGAATGCCACAATTAAATTTTTTTAATTGGTATATTATTGGTATTATTGGTATATATATTGGTATACTGGGCGCCTGGTGCACCCGGGAACACCATGTAGCAAACGTCCACAGGCCTGGAGGTGGAAGCTGGCCATCACTTCATTATTCACACAGCAGACAAGTATTTCTGCTCGTGGGCTTATATTGTTGAAATATTTTATTGACCACATTTTGTGTCACTCATGCTTTTCAGATCTCAGAGGATGCTTGGAGTAGTCTTGATGTTAATGGGGCATTTTCGTTCTCAATTCAGGAATTATAGCGCATACTTTTCCCTATATTGTATTTTGCATTATTGGCTTTAATATTGCTACATCATACAGTCATCTGTTAAACTTACTTAGTGTAGAAACTGATGACATATTAGGCTGCCCCTCACTATAATTCTGACCTCAAGGATGCTGATCTTAGATC
This sequence comes from Ceratotherium simum simum, assembly GCF_057802395.1. Lineage (NCBI taxonomy): Eukaryota > Metazoa > Chordata > Mammalia > Perissodactyla > Rhinocerotidae > Ceratotherium > Ceratotherium simum. The sequence continues at coordinate 75,270 of NW_028261262.1, forward strand.
AGTTTAGAGTGGAGTTTACCTGGTAACTGTTTCCTCTTCTGTTACCAGGCCTCCTAGAGAGAATCTGCCAGTCTAACTGATGTTTTTCCAATAGCAAATGCTCCAGCAGTTCCCTTTTGTGTGTGTATGTGTATTCATGGATGTGTGTATATACATTCACACTGTATTACATCCATTGAACTATCCAGACTTGTAAATCTAAGCACTCACTTTGAGTCTCAAATTCGCAGGATGCCTTTCTCAATTAACTGTTAACAGTGAACTGTTTCACTTTTGGAGAAAATATATATCCACACATACATATATCATCTTAATGGTAAAAAAGAATAACAAGCAGATGGAAAAACAAACCAGCACACTCAGACAAACAGACAAGGAACAGGAAGAACACAGAGGTTAGACAGGACCCCGGCAAAGCACCCAGTGTATTTGTTGATCCAATACATATATTCATTAAATATTTGGATTATGACATATTCCAATGTCATAATGACCTTTTTCCAACACTGTCTCTCTTCACCTTCAGGATAGAACACATATTAACTTATAAAACACGTCTTGATAAAAACAAAATTAACTAAATCATGTAAAGTATATTCTCCAACTGCATGGAATCAAATTAGATAACAACAGCAGAAAGAAATTCAGGAAATACACATCTAAACATTTCTTCAAAGAAGAAATTTCAAGGAAAATTAGAAAATAATTTGAACTCAATGAAAACAAAAATACAACATTACAACATTTACAAATGCAGCTCAAGTAATGCCTGGATGGAAATCTACAGCTTGAAACCAGTACATTAGAAAGAGATCTCAACTAAATCATCTAAGTTTTTACTGTAAGAATCTAGAAAAGAAGTGTAAAGTAAGCCCAAGGAAAGCAAAATGTGTAAAACAATAAAAATTAGAGACTACATCAGTGAAATAGAAAACAGAAAAACAACAGAGAAAAATCAATGAAGCCAAAAGTGGGTTCTATGAAGACAACCACCAAACTGACAAACCTTTAGCTAGACTAACCAAGAAAAAAATAGAGAAGACAAAAATTACCAAAATCAGGAATGAAAAAGGAAACATCACTACCAACCTAACAGAAATCAAAAGAATGGTAAGGACTGACTACGAACAACTTTATGCCAATAGGTCAGATATTTAGATAAAATGAACAAATTCCTAAGAGGCAAATTACCAAAAGTGATTAAAAAACTGGGAAGTCTGAATATGTCTGTGATGAATAAAGAAAATGAATTAATGATGAAAAATGTTTTCACCCACAAAGAAAAGCTTGGGCACAGATGGCTTCACTGGTGAATTTCACTAGTGATCTAAAAAAGAAATAATACCAACGCTTCACAAAACTCTTCCAGAAAGTAGAGGAGGAAGGAACATTTCCCAACTCATTCTATGACACTAGTATTACCCTGATACCAAAACCACACACAAACAGCACAAGAAAGGAAAACTACAGACCAATATCTCTCATAAATACAAATGCAAAAATCCTCAATAAAATACTAGGAAAATGACTCCAGCAACGTATAAAAGAGTTGTACACCATGACCAAGTGGAATTTAGCCTAAGACTGCAAGTTTGGTTTAACATCAAAATTTCAATTAATGTAATACGCCATATTAATAAAGTACATGATCATCTCAATAGATGCAGAAAAAAACACTTGACAAAACCCAACACCCATTCATGGTTTAAATCCTCAACAAACTAGGGAAAGGAGGCAACTTTCTTAATGTGATATAGCATATCTATGAAAAACCCACAGTTAACATCATATTTAATGGTGAAAAGCTGACTGCTGTCTCTCGAGGATCTTACCAGAGATACTCAGTCTTACTATTTATGTATTTGACCAATAAGACCATGAAGAAGAAGGAGGAGGAGGAGGAGGGGAAGGAGGAGAGGAAGAATGGGAAGAGCAGGGAGAGGGAGGAGGGGAAGGGGAGGAAGGAGGAGAAGGGGGAGGGGGAAGAGAAGGAAACAATTGCATTTCTATATACTAGTGATGAACAATCCAAAAATGAAATTCAAAAAATAATTTTATTCACATTAGTATCAAAAAGAATAAAATACGTAGAAATAAACTTACCCAAAAATGGAAGACTTTTACACTATAAACTACAAAATATTGCTGAAATTAATAGAGATCTCATTAAATAGAGATACATTCCATGTTCATAGATTGGAAAAATCAATATACTTAGACAAAAATTATTATCAAATTGATTCATAGATTCAACTCAATACCTGTAAAAATCCCAGCAGGATTTTTGTAACAATTCACACGCTGATCCTAAACTTTACATGAAAATGCAAAGACCCAAAATAGTCAAAACTATTTTGAAAAGGAAGAAATTTGGAGGAATTTCACTTCCCATTTTTAAAACTTACTCTAATGCTCAGTAAATCAAGAGAGTGAGTTACTGGGATAAGGGGCTCCATATAGAGCAATGGAACACAGTTGGCAGTCCACAAATCAACACTAATGCTTAGAGTCAGGTGATTTCTAGCAAAGGTGCCAACAAAATTCAATTGTTGAAATGATAACTTTCAACAAGTGGTGCAGGGACAACTGGATAAACACATGGAAAAGATGAACTGAGAGCACACCTGAAAATCATCTCAGAACGTATCGTTGAGCTCAATGTAACAGCTGAAGCCATAAAAGTTTTAAAACAGGAGAAACATTTGAAACGGTTGTGCAAATATTTCTTAGATACAGCACCAAATGCACAGTCGATAAAAGGAAAAAGAACGATAAACTGGAGTTCATCAAAAAGCAAAACTTTTGTCCTTCAAAAGACACTACTAACGGAATAAAAAGCCACGGACTAGGCAAAAACATTTGCAAATCTTATTTTTTACAAAGGATTGTATTGAAAATATATAAAGAACAAATCAACAAGAACACTGACTATCCAATTAAAAATTGGGCAAAGACATAAATAGACATTTTACCAAAAGAGATCAAAGAGTAAAAAGGATATGAAAAGATGTTCAAAATCATTAGTCACCAAGGAAATAGTAATGAAAACTACATTGAGATACCACTGCACATTCATTAGAACGGCTATAACCAAAAAGATCAACGATAGCAAACGTTGGTGAGACATGGGATCCCTCTACATTGTCAGCTGGAATGTATAAGGGTCTAGCCATCTTGGAAAACAGTTTCTTAAAAAGTTAAATATAAAGTTATCTTTTGACCCAGTGGTTCAACTCCAAGCCAACTACTCAAAAGACAGAAAAACATGTGTCCACATAAAACTTGCACACAAATGCTCATAGTGGCTTTATCCGTAATAACCACTACGTGGAAACAACTGACACGTTCATCCACTTGTGAATGCGTAAACAATTGGTGATATATCCATACAATGGAATACTGTGCAGTAATAAAAACAAATAAACAACATGCTGCAACATGGTTGAACCTTAAAAGCTTTGTACTAAGTTAATGGAGCTAAATGTAATAGACAGTGTGTCGTATCCTATTTATATGAAATGTCCAGAAAAGGAAAATTTTATAGAGACATAAAGTAGACTGGTGGTGGCCCAGGGCTTTAGGTGGAAATGGGGGTTGACTCTAAGTAGGTACAAGAGATCTTTTGGGGGGATTGGATCGTGGTAATGGTTGTACAACTGTGTACATTTATAAAAATCTTCGAATTGTACACTTAAAAGAAGTGAATTTTATGTAACATAATTAGACCTCAAAAATCTGTTCAAACAAAAAGCCCAGGTGAAGATTTATGGAAAGAGCCCATTATCTGAATCCCAGGCAACAGAACGTTTGTTTGTCCTTTCTCTCCCTCTTTCTGCCACACCAGCCATCGCCACCGATGATATTCATACAAGAAATAGAATTAAAGTAACACGAGAAACAGGGTTGACTTTCTAGCAAGGCAGCTCAGCAGACGTAAGGTGCCTGGAGCAGCGGGACCACACAGAGACATGCGGGCAGGAAGGCCCTGCCACGCTGCTGCTCCAATGAGCCTGATAAGTGGCTGTGGGTTCCTTCTGCTTTTCTTGGCACGTGTAGGAATGAAATGGGACAACACTGGTTGTTAAACACTTAAGACTCAAAGACACAAACAGATTGAAAGTAAAAGGATGGAAAAGATACGCCATGCAAACAGTGCCCATAAGGGAGACAGAGCAGCTAATTAACATCAGAAGTAATAGACGGTAGAGATTTCACCTTCTAGCTTCCCTAGATGGAAAACATCAAACAAGAATGTTGTTTTCTTAAGACATCATCCCTGAGATCAATCCAGGCTCATAAAAAGCATTTGATAAACTGAGATAAGAATCCAAACATTAGTGCAGCTTTAAAAGGGGCTGAGGTTGTATTTGTTTACTCCTGGCAATTTTAAGACACTTTGACGTGGGTGTACTAAAAGTTATGCATGTTAATTTTATTTAAAGTTTTACGAAGCCGCGTGATCGTATCATATTGCCCCATCCCCATTAAATATGCCATACTTTATAGTTTTCTGAAATTTATTTTTAAATGCAGTGTTTATTCTTCCCCATAAATAACCATACTAAATGACCTTAGAAAAGTTAATTTTCAAGTGCTAAGCAATAACATCATGAAAGAGAGCCTCTGGGTAGACCTATGGAAGATCCAGCCTTTCCGAGTGTCAGCATAACACGGAACTGGGACAGAGCCATCAGCCCATTTTACAAAATCATCGCCAAGGCACTTTGTAAGGGCAGCAATATCCTGGTTCAATGCAATTAGTCTGGTCTTGGGTGGCTGGAGGCCCGGGAGCCATCCTGCCCTCCAGGGACAGCAAAGAACCACCACAGCGTCCCTGCATGCCTGGCAGCTCCCAGACCCCGTGCCCTCGGTGTCCCAGGGCAAAGGCAAACAGGGAGGCGTCGCGGAGCTTTTTGCTAACAGCCTCCAACATTGAAAATATTATGAAAGCAAAGAACAAAGACAGCTCAACACTTCACTGGAGCATTCTGGCCTTAAATGTAACAACACTGGCAGTTTGCTGGCTGATCCCACAGGGCGGGGAGGAGGAAAAGAGTTTGTTTTGAGTCTGTTTTCCTTGATGCGGACCAGTAATTTTAAATTATTTAAACGAGATAAGTATCTCTTAAAGTGTTTTCAGTAGTGCAGTTAAATGTCATCATGCCTTTCCTTATGCAGCAGGGAAAACATGGTTTATGCTCAGAGAGAGGAGCTCCAGGCCGGTCCTCAACTCAATGGTACTGTGTTCATTTTCAAGATCAGGAAAATGCTCACAACAGCACCTATCTACCAGGAAATCTCAGCGACCAGGGTGCTCTCACCCATTTCTTCCCTTCTGTGTGACCACCAGCTGTGTGTCGATGATTCGCTGGGCTATGCACGTCCTCACCCAAGGGCCCTGCCCGCCTCTCCCCATCACCTTTTATAGCTCCCTAGTCCTCTGCTCTCTGCAGGACAAGGACCCATGATGTGAGTTCTCCTTTCCCACGCCCTTTTGCCCAGGACATGCCCCTGGCAGGCATTGCATCCAGAATCTCCTCCCTATGCTTGCCCTTCCTCCAAATTCCAGCTCCCGTCTGTCTCCCATCTTCCATACAGTGACCCCTGTGCTCGCTCCCTGACCCCTAACTAGTGGGATGTGCTGGTTCTCAGGAACTGTCTGTCCCAGGGAGGTGGCCCCGTGATGTGGCTGTCAGCAAGGACACAGGGCCACGGCTTCCTGGCTGCCCAGCCCAGCTCTTCTGGATCAGCCTGGCCAGTTAGTTAACCCCTCCAGACCTCTGTAAAAGGGAGAATAATAAAGCCTAGCTCCTGCGCTCGACTTGAGGGTGAAATAAGGTAATAGAGCACTTAGAATAGTGCCCAGCATGCAGCAAGTGCTTTATAGGGAGACTCCAGTAGTAGTAGTAGTAGCCATAATAGTAGTAGGAGTGATGATGATGGTGGTAGTAGTAATAGCAGAGGTGGTGGTGGTGGTGGTAGTAATAGCAGTAGCAGTAATAATAACAGTGGCTATAGTGGTAGTAGCAGCAGTAATGGTAGTAGTCGTGGTGGTGGTAACAGTAGTAGTAGCAGCAGCAGCAGTGTTAGTGGGGGTGGTGGTAACGGCAGCAGTAGTCATGGTAATGGTAGTGGTGGTGGTGGTAGTAGTAACAGTAGTAGTAGTGGTGGTGGTAGGAGTAATAGTAGTAGTAGTGGTGGTGGTAACAGTAGTAGTAGTAGCAGCAGCAGTGTTAGTGGTGGTGGTAGTAACGGCAGCAGTAGTAATGATTATGGTAGTGGTGGTGGTGGTAGTAGTAACAGTAGTAGTAATGGCAATGGTAATAGTAGTAGCAGCAGCAGCAGCAGTGTTAGTGGTGGTGATAGTAATGGCAGCAGTAGTAATGATAACGGTAGTGGTGGTGGTGGTAGTAGTAACAGTAGTAGTAGTGGTAGTGGTAATAGTAGTAGCAGCAGCAGCAGTGTTAGTGGGGGTGGTGGTAACGGCAGCAGTAGTCATGGTAATGGTAGTGGTGGTGGTGGTGTTAGTAGTAATAGTAGTAGTAGTGGTGATGATGGTGTTGTTAATGGCAGTAGGACTAACAAGATGTTTTCAGCTGCAGGTAACAGAAACAATGACCCAAACATGCTTAAATCAGAAAGAAATCCCCAACTCGTGGGACAAGCAGGCAGCGTCGTTCTCGCTCTGGTTCCTCTCCTGTTGGAGGTGCTGCCAGCAGCCCCTGGGGCACCTGTGCCCTTGTCTGTTACACACACGAGAGGGGGAGAGAGAGCACGTGTCCCGTGGCCACTCCACTAGTTGGCTGGGCTGCTGGAACAAAGCTCCACAGAGCACGAGTCTAAACCACCAGCGTTTATTCTCTCACAGTCCGGAGGCTGGGAGTCCGGGATCCAGGTGTCGGTGTTCTCCTGAGGCCTCTCTCCTGCTGTGTAGACGGCTGTCTTCTCCCTGTGCCCTCACATGTCGTCCCTCTGTGCACGTCTGTGTCCTCATCTCCTCTTCTCCTGAGGCCTCTCTCCTGCTGTGTAGACGGCTGTCTTCTCCCTGTGCCCTCACATGTCGTCCCTCTGTGCACGTCTGTGTCCTCATCTCCTCTTCTCCTGAGGCCTCTCTCCTGCTGTGTAGACGGCTGTCTTCTCCCTGTGCCCTCACATGTCATCCCTCTGTGCACGTCTGTGTCCTCATCTCCTCTTCTCCTGAGGCCTCTCTCCTGCTGTGTAGACGGCTGTCTTCTCCCTGTGCCCTCACACGTCATCCCTCTGTGCACGTCTGTGTCCTCATCTCCTCTTCTTGTGGGGACACCAGTCCTATGGGATTAGGGTGCACTCTAATGACCTCATTTTACCTTAGTTATCTCTGTAAGGCCCCATCTTCAAATACAGTCCCATTCTGAGAGACTGGGAGTTCAGACGCCAACCTACGAATTTTGGGAGACACACTTTAGCCCATAACACCTCCTCATCATCAGCCACTGAGAAGGGAATGGGATCCCTAAATAACCAGCTTCCTCTGAGATCAGTGGGATTGGGGGGAGTAGATACTGTAACAAAACCAAGGTCATCTTAGGAGGGACAAGGGGATAATGAGGAGTATGCGACCAAAAATATTTATTTCCCAAGTTTACATTATTCCTTCCTTGACGTATTAATTCTGGCACCTAAAAACCAGGTGTCTGCATCACGGAGTGCGGGCCTAGCCATCACTCACTGTGGGCAGAGACTGACGTCGAGGGTGCCACTTGCAGAATTTTTCATCCCATCTCCTCTCCCTGGGGTCCTGTGGGAGCTCTGCATGATACGCAGATCCCAGGATCCTGAATCTTCCCTGCTGGAGCTGGGTGCCTGCATTTCCTTAGCCTCTCTGTCTAGTTCTGAGGCTTCCAACACGCCCGCTCTAACCCAAGACCTACAGTGTTGGGGACTGTTTGCTGCTGCCTTACACGCAGCTTGTCTTAACTTTGCAGAAACTGCCAAGATTTCCAGCCCCTGGAGGAATCACAGGTCAGCAAGCACATTTCAGCTAGCCAAGTGAGGGGGGAGTGAGAGGGGGGTCCAGAGGGCCCTGGATCAACCAAGGATATCCAAATAGATGGACAGGAGAAGACAGGAAATGAAATTGGAGAAAACAGAAAAAGTGATTTGTGGCCTTCCTTTTAAATTATACTGCAAACTCTTACACATCCATCCTTATAAAACCTGTGCGAGATTCTTGGAGAAAAGATATTTGACAAGTTAATTACAGATTTAAAGTAACTAGTGCTTCACAGAGACATAGTCGAGTATTGCCAGATCAAGGAGTAGAAATCACGTTCTCTGCTGCTCTCCTCTGATGCAGCGTACTCGGTATAACTGGGAAACATAAGAAAGACAAAGAAGAACCTTAAAGAACACGCTGGAAGATCAGAGAGGGATGAGAACACTCAGGGAAGTGCAGGAGAGAGCTTCAGGCTTTCTGAGCCATGTCTCCTCTGCAGGTGTGTGCAGTGACCTCGACACAAAGGACACATACGCTGTCTGCAGATGGCAGTGCCCAGGTGAGGCCAGCTGGTCTGGGGCAGCCTGCAGCACACCACGGACAGCTGAGTGGGAGGCCGTTCTCTGCCCGCGGGACCCGGCTCGGGCTTCGAGCCCAGCAGGGCGACTGGATCTTTCCCAGCCGCTGCGGCTGACAAGAAACCCACATCTGCGCTGGTGAAGCAGGACCTCTCCTGGTCTCTGTCAGCGTGTCCACTTTCTCCTGTCCTGGGCTTTAACGCAGCTGCCAAGGGATCATTCCAGCCCAATGTGTGACATGGCACAAGGCTGTGTGGGTCAGCTGGAGACACAAAGTTGACAGGTGAGTTGCTGGAACCCATATTAAATGGCAGCATCCTTCGCAGACGGCCTTCAGTGTGTGGGCAGTTTCCCCTGAGCCTGTGCAGGTGGACAATGACCCCGCTGGCATCCGCATCATGCTGTGTCACTTCTCTGAACTCCGCACTTGCGTCTTCTATTTTGTAAAGACGGATAAGAGGGAAGAGAAACAGCTGAAAATTCACGCCGAGTCCAGGCCTCTCTTACCCCCCATGCTAATCTGGGCTGGAACACTTCACACCCTCGGAGAGGGCTTTGTTCCTAACAACTGCTGGGTTTCTTTGCTCTCCACCAAAAACAGTTCTCACCGGCTTAATGGTTGCTTTGTTATGTTCTATTCCTTGTTAAAATTTAGTGTGAGATGAATGTGAAAAATTTATAAATTACAAATTTTTTAAAAGGAGAGGAGACAATTATTTTGTCAATTTGACCTGGAGATCCCGCTATAACATTCTGCTGCAAATCCTCCCAGCATTCTCTTCATCTTTTCTGTCCTTCTCTCTTCGTTTCTGTTTCCCTCCCTCCATTTCTCTCTTTTTCTTTGCTTGTATTTCTCTCCTTCTCAATCTTTCTATACATGGATATTTACATTTTCCTATAAAGTGGAATATCACTCTATCTTAGGCTGTGTAACTTGCTTGGATTCACTTTTCAAAATGCTGTAAATCTCTCTTCTGTCTTTATGCATTACTTAAGACACCAACATTGTGGGATCTTTACATTTTAGCAAGTCTTTTTGTAACCACACACACTATATTGGAACATTCTAGAGGACAAATATTTATTTACCTGTTTGCCTTTTTTCTTTAAGTTAAATTCATAAGAGAATGAATTATTGACTAAGAGCATTCAATTTTAAAATGTTTAATATTTATTGCCAGCTGTCCTCTAGGAAAGTTGTAAGAATGGAGCAATGTATATGACTCATCAACATTGACAATAATCTTTACAAAATCTTGGCAACTTGATAGACAACAAAAACATTTTAATTGCTTTCCCTTTCTTGCTAGTAACGGGTAATTTTTCCTTAACTTTATTGACTGTGTATATTTCTTTTTGTTTGAATTGCCTATTCACGTCCTTCACTCTTTTTAAAAATTGGAGTGACTATCTTATTCATATTGTTTGATAAACTATTTTGTTCATTAGGAATATTGATTTTATTATATATGTTTGAAATACTTATACCCAATTTATCTTTTAATTTTAATTTGATTTATCGAGGGATATTTTCCTTTCCATATTACAAAAGTTCTCTTTATTTTGTTTTATTTGACCTTGTCTTTTATTTTTTGAACTTTGGTGCCATGCTTTATCTGTTTCACCCATTCCTAAATTAATGTTTTTGTGGATATTTTCTTCTGTTAGTTTTACATTTTCATTTTAATTGATTTTTAAAGTATTGTATAGACACAAGGTAATATAGATATAGTACATGTAGAACATAAAGAAAACATACCATAAACACCAATGTACACCCCACTCAGCTGAAGAAGAAGAACATTGACATCGACTTTGGAATGGACCATATGCTTCTCCTCCACATCCACCTCCTCTCTTTCCCCCCTCAGCAGATGTGCCTACTGGCCTAAATTTGTATTTATCACTTACTTGCTTTTTCTTTATATTTTTACCATATATATTTTTTAGTATAAATAATATATTATCTGGTGTATTATGTTTTTAGATTTTACGTACGTGGAGCCACACTGCATCACTGTGTTGGAATCATTCTTTAGCAACTTGCTTTTGACTAAACATCATATCCTTGAGATTCTTCCATGCTATCTTTCATTGATGTTTACTGCTTTGAAGTATTTTGCTATGTTAATATACAGCAATTTATATGCCCATTCTTTGGATGCACCTTTTTGTTGTTTCCACGCGTTTGTTTTTGCAAACAGTATTTCCACAATATTGTACATGTCCACTCACACTTTTGTGCAATAGTTTCTCTGGGTTCCAGACCTTCAAGCGCAATTGCTGCATCAGAGTTTGTGCATGTCTGTAAGGTTACTAGATAAAGCTGCATTGTGTTCTAGAGCAGATGCTCTCATTTATACTCCCACCCATGCTGTGCAAGTATTTCTACTGCTCCACATCCATTTTAACTCTCAGTATTGTGACACATTGTAAGTAGTTGCCAAATTGATGGATCTGAAATGGTATCTCATTGTGGTTTTAATTTTCCTCTCCATGACTATAAGTTATACACATTTTGATATGTTTATTGGACAATCCTGTCTCATCTTCTTTAAATTCATATTGAAATTTTATGCACATTTTGTATTGGCTTGTCTTGCTTTTCGTAGGAATAATTTATAAATTATGGATTCCAATCTATGTCTGTAACATGTGTGGCAAATATTTGATCCTATTTTGTGCCTCGTTAATTTACCCCTTTTCCGGTGTCTTTTAGTGAACAGAAGTTACTAATTTCACTGTAATTGAGTATATCAATCTTTTCTCAATGGTTTTTACGTCTTGTTTAATAAACGATTCTGTCTCCTGAGGCCATAAATATGAATTCCAAATTATCTTCTAATAGTGTGTTTTGTCTTTCACTTTTATTGTCCTAACTATTGTTCATGGTGCAAGGGATGGATTCAATTTCACTTTATTTTCCCCAAGGATGGCCAGTGGTTTCCGCACTATTTATGGAAGTCTATGCTTTCCCCTGCTGACTGCAAAGTTAATTCTGTCTTGAATGACACTTCCATAATTCCATGAGTCTGTTTCTGGATATTTTATTCTTTTACGTGAGTAAATGTTTCTTTCCTTGTAACAACACTATGTTGGAATACTTTTCTTCACAAAAGTTCTGCACATCTTTGTTGTATTTATTCCCAGGTACTATATTGTTTCTGTATTTTTTTTAAAAAATTACTTTTAGTGACCCTTCATTAATGGCATATGGTGTATAACATTGCACTTGTTGTTCTCTTCTGATTTTCTGTTAAAAAGCGTACCAATGGCTTATGAATTATGAGTTTATAGATTCTTTTGGGTTTTATATGTAGACAGTTATGTCATTCTTAATTACAATACCTTAAAATTTTGTTTTCCAATCCTTATATACACACTTAAACACACACACACACACACACACACACATCTCTGCTGCTTAGGTCACCATAGCAACAAGTGTGGTGCTTAAGTTTTTCAGGAACTGAAAGTCGACTTCTTATCCAATTCAGGCTGGGTAGGACCCCGACTCATCAACTGGGCCTGTGTGGATGGCAGATAGGTGACCCTTTGATTTCAAAGAACTGAAAACTCCACCCTCAGATTACGGTAACACCGCCATTTTATGAACATGTGTCCTATGAAAAGCCAAGAAGCTTGACTATGCTTGCACGGATCAGCAATTACCTCACTTCTCCTCTCCTCCAATCGTCTATTCCCTTACTTCAGGCCACCCCACCCCTTTATCCCATAAGTATCTCTAATCCCCATTTTTTGGGGAGGTGGATTTGAGATTGGTTCGCCCATCTCCTTGCTCAGCTGCCTTGTGATTAAACCCTTTCTCTTTGCAAACTCGTCATCTCAGTGATTGGCATAATCGTGTGGCAGGCAAAACAAACCTGGTTTGGTAACAATGTCATGACTGAAGCTATAATTTGTCTGTGCCTATATTATTTTGTTACAGTTAATGTCACAGTAAACAACATGAAAAAGACTTATGAAGAAACAGAATTCCAGTCAGCTAGGCTAAGAGAGACAAATGAATAGAATGAGAGGGAGGCAGTCATCCAAAATTTGGCAAAGGAATGATTATATCAAGACATAATATTTGTCAAAAAGTTTAATAAACTTTAAAACATTTTGCAAATAAAGTCTGTAAGGGAATCATCAAGTTAGAGAGCATGTGCATAGAAAAGAATGGTAATTTCATGGATATACAATTAATTCCAACAAATTATTTTTAAATTAGTTAAAGCTTCAACCATGTCAGTAACAATGTCTTGAACAATTTACTTCAAGTATTATTTCCTCCAATGTGTATATTATAAATTTTGTGGATATTATTATTTGCAGAGCTCCATCTGATTATCCAGTCTTTAAACATCCTACAATATTAGCATGCCTTGCCCCCCAAAAATTGGGTGAAGATCTTGCTATGAAATGGGTGGTGGGTTGGAATGAAAAGCCCAATCTTCCATATTTGACTGGAATTGGATCACAGTATATCATATCCCACGAAAGCAACTAAAGTCTTGCTCAAGTTTTGTGATAGTGTAACTTATAGTAAGATATATATATATATATATAGTCTTCATCCCTGTCCCTGGAACAGAGTTCTTAAACCCTTGGAATTTTCTGCCAAGAGAGTGATTAAAGTGTCTTTTGTTATGTTAATGAGGTGACTTTTGGAAAGCCCCAAAGGATGGGAGCTGCTTGCTGGTGGAGCCAACCATGTCATTAGAGGGTTGGAACTTTCAGTCCTATCCCTGACCTCCAGAAAGCAGGGAGAGGGGCTGGAGATTGAGTTCAATCACCAATAGCCAAGGATTTAATTAATCATGGCTATGTAATAAAGCCTCCATAAAAATTCAAAAGGATGGGTTCGGAGAGCTTCTGGGCTGGTGAACCCGTGGGGATTAGGGGAGAATTGTGCCCAGATAGAGCATAGAAGCTCCACATCATGTCCCCATACCTTGCCCTATGCATCTCTTCCATCTGCCTGTTCCTGAGTACATCCTTTTATAATAAACCAGTAATCTAATAAGTAAAATGTTTCTCTGACATCTATGAGCTTTTCTAGAAAATTAATCAAACGGAAGGAGGGGCTTGTGGAAACCTCCTATCTATAGCCAGTTGTTCAGAAGTACAAGTGACAACCTGGGCTTGAGATTGGCTTCTGAAGGGAGAGGTTGTCTTGTGGGACTGAGCCCTTAACCTGTGGGATCTGACACTATGTCCAGGTAAACAGTGTCATACTGAGTTGAATTGTAGGACGTCCAGCTGGTGTTGGAGAATTGCTTGATGGTGTGGGGAAAACCCCCATACATTGGAATTGATTGGAGATTTGTTAAGATTAAATCATTAATTAGTTTGAAATGGACTCAAAATATAACAAGAAAAGGAATGAAGTACAGAGTAATAATTTCTACTAGTCACTGAATGTTCACAATATGGTAGGTACTTTCACACATGCCATCTCCTCAAATCCTCACAATAAATGTGATGTAGATATTGCCATCCCATCTTTCTCTTTTATTTTAAAATCACTTTTATTGAGGTAGAATTTACATACAGGAAAATGCACTCATTTTATGTATAGAATTTGAAATATTTTGACAAATATATGCATATTATGTAAACACCATTACAATGAAAATAGACAAAATTTTCATCACCTCAAAAATTTCCCGTGTGCCTCCTCAGTCAATCCCCACTCCACAATCTTGCCCTCAGGAAACCATTGATGCAATGTCTATCACCATAGATTAGAAATGACCTTCCTGGAGTTTCATGTAAATAGAATCATATGGTGTCTACTCTTTTGTGTCTCGCTTCTTTTGATCATCATTATGATTTGGAAATGCATCTATGTTGTTCCTGTATCAATAGGCCTTTAAGAAAAAAATTTTAAGTAGTATTCCAATGTATGGATATACCACAACTTGTTTATCCATTCAACTGTTGGTGGGCATTGCACTGTTTCCAGTTTTAGCTCTTATAAATAAAGCTTCTATAGACATTTGTATACAAATCTTTGTATGGGCACTTTTTATTTCTATTGAATAAAGGTCTAGGAAAATAATTGCTGAATCATATTTTAGGGGTACTTTTAACTTTATGAGAACCTTCCAAGCTGATTTCCAGAGGTTGTAGTAACTTACATTCCTACCAGAAATAAATGAGAATTCCAGTTGCTTATTATAATCTCACCAACACTTAGTATTATTGTCTTTTTTTTGGTGAGGAAAATTAGCTCTGAGCTAACATCCGTTGCCAATCCTCCTCTTTGCAGAGGAACATTGGTCCTGGGCTAACATCTGTGCCCATCTTCCTCTACTTTATATTGGATGCTGCCACAGCATGGCTTGACAAATGGTGTGTCGGTCTGCGCCCGAGATCCAAACCTATGAACCCCAGGCTACCAAAGTGGAGCGAGTGAACTTAACTGCTACGCCACCGTGCCATGCCCTCTCTTGTCAGTCTTTTTAATACTATCCATTATAGTTGGTGATAGTTGATACGAAGTGGCATCTCATTGTGCTTTTATATTTGATTTTTCTGATAAATAATGATGTTGAGTACTGTTTCATGTGCATATTTCCTATTTATATATCTTCTCACGTGAAGTTTTGTTTAAATATTTTCCCTTTTTATGTTGGTTTGTCTTCTTATTCTTGAGTTGTATGACGTCTTTATCTATATTGGATGAAGTCTTTTATATTGATGTAGTAAAAGACAGAAGCAAGATAGTTTAAAGAACCAAGCAGCTTAAAATTGTTTTAAAGGAGGGAAAGATAATTAATATTATTTCAGAATAGACAATAGAAACAATGAAGCAATATATTTCCAAATCGCTTTGTGGTTATCTGAGACAGTGGTGTAATGGGAAAAAGCACTGGGGCAGGAAACTAAGAATGTAGAATCTAAATTCAAGAGAAAGCAATGAGGTATGGTGGGGGTTTTGGGGAAGATGAGAAAGATTTAGAAATAGAGTAACTTAGAATGGAATCCTTGCCACCAGTTTTTGCTTGGGCAAATAACTTTTCTGCATCTCAATGTCTTCCTTTGTAAGATAGGGAGAGTGTCTTTTGGGGGTTAGTATAAGAAATAATGTATGCAAAACACCCAGCATTTAGTGGTCTTTGATAAGTGGTAGCCAAGACTACTCTGACTGTGCCATTAAACTATCTGTGGAAATTGAACAATTTATGATAAAGGTCCTTGCCACTCTAAAATTTCACCATTCTACGGCTGGGATTTATTGAGATGCATAAAGAGTAGGTCAATAAATGATGTTTAGTCACATGAGCTAAAATTTTCCTGAGGCAACTGACTCAATGCAAGAGAATGACTTGAGGAAGCTCATACTCAAAATCCAGTTCTATTCACCATATTCTTAAATTTCTAAGAGACTTAAGTAACATAATTATACATTCATCTAAATTTTATGCATGCAAAAAGGAGAATGAATCAAATTATGTTTTCCATTAAAAAAAATAAAAAGAGAGACCTAAAATATGTTTCGCCCAGAAATGTCCATCTTGTTGCTATTAAGCCTATTTTCCCTGGTGCTTCTTCTGCAAGGCATTTGCAACCTTTGCTCTTTCTGACTTCTTATTGTGAAGTTACTGATGGTTTTGAGGCATGCCTTGTGCTTTGCACATTAATGACTGTTAAACCAGCAGAGGAAAATGTAAACTACAGTTTTCCTTACAGGGAAATAATAAACCCTAAAACAAAACCAAACAAAACCCAAAATAACCTGAAAGAAACTCATTTTAGGTGATCAGTTTTACTGAACAAAAAGATGAAGCATAGAAAGTCACTGTTTAGGTAAGACCAAAAATTCATAATTCAATGTTAGCATTTGAACTCACACACATCTTCATTATTTAAAGTCAATTCCATACTGAAAGGTGATACGGAAAGTAATGCTGAAATCTTTGAAACAGAAGATCCCACACCTCTACCAAAACCCCAAAATGCTCTTAGTCATGATTCTTAAGTAAAAGAGTCATTTTGAGCTTCTGTGGTGTTACCTTTAAGTTTATTCTCTTCTTCTCCCAGCCTTCAGGGACTTCAGATTAACTTTATTATTTTTAAGAGGATGATATTGCTTAGAAATTTGCACAGGTCTTACCTAATCAAATTACTAAATGCTGCAATACTGATTGGAAGTAAGGTTATCCAGTATGAAACTATTGTTTTGGTGGGGAACATTTTTTTTATTGAGGTAATATCAGTTTATAACATTTTATAAATTTCAGGTGTACTTCATTATATTTCAATTTCTGTGTAGTTAACATCATGTTCACCACCCAAAGACTAATCATCATCCATCATTGTACACATTATTTACACCAAAACTATTTTTTTAAGGGGTAAGATTTTTTTGTCATCAAATTACTCACAATGTAGTTGGGAGAGATAGTACAGAAACATGGGGGAAGTTATATGGCAGTAAAACTTTTCAATGTAAGTCCAAGACGATGCATAATTAAGTGTCAAATGGATCACTTACACCAAAGTTCTGTAAAATAACTGAGACTGAAAAGGCAGCTCAGAGAAAGGAGAATATTAAGTAAACCAAGGAAACTGCTCCGGGATTCAGATTATAATCCAGGACTACCCTACACAGTCCCTTATGGTATTCTGGTATTGTATGAAAAACATAACTAAGTTGGCTATTTCAATCCAAGATGGAAAAATTCCAAAAATATGCAAAGCACTAATGTGTCAGCCTTATTTGATTCAAAGGTTTTCATGTCAATAGATACACAGATATTTTCTACAACTTTTCAAATCTATGTAGAGCTAGTTGAACGGATGTCTCAGAAGAAGGCTGTGAGTTCTTGGTTTGCTCCAAACTTAATCATTCACATAGTTTAGATCACCTACTTTTTTCATCTGTTTTTTATTTTGTAGGAAACAACAAACATTTCACTGAGAAAAATGAGTAGGACGATGGTTCAGCTGTAAAGCATTTAGTGCACTAAGACTTTCACTGTTCAAGCCACAGAATTTGAAGTTTTTTCCTGCTAAGCCTAATCAATAGTGTGGTTTTAATTGCTCTGATTTTCATTAAGTCCTGTAAGTTCTGGGTGTGTAAGCTTTTAGCATGGTGGCTGAGCAATTCCATAGAATGTTGAGGTTGCTCATGATGCTCCCATCCTAATTCACTTCATAATAACTCAAAAATGTCATTTAAAAAAAGGAATAATCAGAATCAGCTATATAAAATTGTGTGCTTTAATCATTTCATTCAACATTCTGTTGTATGAGAAATAAAATATGTGTGTATATTAGAATCCTTTCACACTATTTCATCATGCATTCATTAATAATATATTGCACCCAAATAAATAAAGAAATAATTTTTCTTTGAAGATTACAGCATAATGTAAAAGTAAAATTTATATAATACTAAATTCTCAGCAGTTTTCCTATAATCTATTGAGTATTGTTTTAAATGATACTCAGTGTTTTAAACAGTACTAAATTTTTTTTAATCCTAATGGATTAGTAATCTAGATTACTAATCTCTAGATTGGTAATCACAAAATATCATTGAGACAGACTGGCTTCTGGAATTCCGGAGTGAAGACTCAGTCAACTTGATTTCCCTCTAAAATAATTAAAATACTGGCAAAACAAGTAAAATAAGCCATTTTGGAATTCTGGCAATTAATCAAAGCAATGGAATGAGCTGAAAATGGTGTATCCAAGAGAACTTTATGAGCTTTGGTAGAACAGTAAGGTTGGTGACACTTTAACTTGGGGCTATTCCCATCTTCCCTTCCTCCCCAGCTCATTGGTGTGGTAGCCAAAAGACAGCAGCTTTGCAGACAATGGAGAGATTTGACTAATTTTGAAATTCCATCAAAAACACTATCCCCAGAACACAGTCAGTATTTTGTACGAACTTTCAACTCCCTGGGAAATTTGTTTTCAGTGTGGTGGCTATTGGATTTGACTCAGAGATCAACTGGGGGTGCTGGTGGCAGAGAACCTAAGCCCAGGACATTACCAAAACAATAGCAAACTGCAGGCAATATCTCAGTGGCCCAAGGATATGAGCTTAGTTGAGGCAAACTGAGAGCTTGGGAGAAAGTCCAAGGAAATCCTGGAGAACTAGATGAACACAGGGAAATTTAAAATGCTCCCAAAAATTCCTGGCTATCTAAAAGGCTGTGCATGTCTGCAAGACTGTGTGCATGCCCAGGAAAGACCTGGAAAGGAGACAGGAGAAATCACCACCTCTCGCTGACCTTGAGGCCCTGTGAAAGTAGGAAGTGAAAACTAAGGCTGTCTCATGAACTACCTGACATCTGAAAGCCAGCTTTTTCACATAGATGACCCGAGACATACAGGATGGCATATAAGGAAACTTCTGACAACCACTGGTTCACTACTAAATTATATTGACCCAGGTGTGACCCCTAGGAAGAACTGTTTAAAAATAAAATCAGGAACTTTAAAACTATGCTGACAAAGAATTCAGTTGCTGTAGGGAATAGAGAATCTACAGAAGTAGTTGAAGAAAGTCAGTAAACAAAAAAGCAGTAACAAGAAAAACGACAAACAAAAATAAACACCAACAAAAACAGCAACAGCAACAAATCTTAGTGGGAGAGCAGGTAGAAAACTCTGATACCAGAATTATTACAGTATATGATCTGGTAAACTTTTCGTAAAAAGTTATGAGATATGCAAAAAACAGGAAAGTATGCCACATACAGGAAAAAAAGCAGCCAACAGAAAGTGTTCCTGAGAGGGCCCAGATTTTAGACTAAGTGGGAAAAGACCTTAATCAGTTATAAATATGTCCAAGGAACTGAGAGAAACTATGTCTAAAGAATTAAAGGAAAGCATTACAATGATATCTCTCCAAAAAGAGAATATTAATAAATATATAGAAACCATAAGGAAGAACCAAATAGAAGCTATGGAGTGAGTTGAAAAGTATAATAGCTGAAATTAAAAATCATTAAAAAGTTTTAACAATACATTAGAGTTGGTTGAAGAAATAAACGGAGAACTTGAAGACAAGTTAATAAAAAATTATCCAGTCTCAGGAGCAAAAAGAAAATAGAATGAAGAAAAATTAATGGAAACTCAGAGACCTATAAAACAACATCAAGTATACCAATATATGCATCATGGAACTAGCATAAGAAGAGAAAATGAAGAGGCATAAAAAACATGTGAAGGGACAATGGCTGAAATTTTCCCAAATTAGATCAAAAATATTAACATACACATTGAAGGAGCTCAACAAATCCCGAGTAGAATCAACTCAAAAAGATTCACAACTTCATCATAGTAACATTTACAAAAGTCGAAGACAGAAAATATTTTTTCAGCTTTATTGAGGTATTTTTAACAAATATAAATTGTATATATTTAAAGTGTACAATGTGATAATTTAATATAATAAAATGCTGTAGATTGTGAAATCATTACCAGAATCAAGTTAATTAACATATTCATCACCTCATGTAGTTACCTTTTGTGTGCATGTGTGAGTGGTGAGAATATAAGATCTACTCTGTTATCAATTTCAAATATAAAATACAGTATTAACTATCGTCACCATGCTGTACATTAGATTCCCAGAATTTATTGGTCTTGACAAAGAGAAAATCTTGAAGCAGCAAGAGAAAAATGACACATTATGTTCAAGGGATCCTCAACAAGACTGACAGCAGACTTCAGCTGCAATTGAAATCAATTCCTTCAATTGCAATCCTCAGGGCAACCACTAAGAAACAACTCAAAAAATAGTAAAAGAAACAAGGGATTAAAAGAGTACACTGCAAATCTATGTTTAAAACAAAGGAAGAGAAGAACAAAGGAATAGAGGAATAAAAAAATGTATAAGACTTATAGAAAATAAATAGCAAAATGACAAATATAAATCCACCTAGTCCTTAAATTCATTAAATGTAAGTAAATTAAACACCCTATCTAAAGGCAGAGATTGGCAAAATGAATTTTTTACATGTTCCAACTATATGCTGTCTACAAGAGACACACTTCATAATCAAGACACAAATAGATTGAAATTAAAATGATGGGAAAATATACCATATAAATGAAAACCAAGAGAGAATTGGAGTGGCTATGTTAACATCAGAAAAATTAGACTTTTACATAAGACTTGTTACTAGACACAAAGAGGACATTTTATAATAAGACGAAAGTCAATTCACCAAGACTATATAATAATTATAAACATATATGCACCTAACAATATAGCAATAAAAGACATGAAGCAGAAACTGACTAAACTGAAAGGAGAAATAGACAATTCAACATTAATAATGGAGCCTTCAATATCTCATTTTCAATAACGGGTAGAAAAATTAGGCAGAAGATCAAGAAAGAAGGAAGACTTGAAAAACATTATAAACCAACTAGACCTAAGAGACATCTACAGAACACTCAACCAACAATAGCAGAATACACATTATTCTCAAGTGAATATGGAACATACTTTAGATAAACCATATTCTAGGCTTTACAACAATATATCTAAAGGGATTGAATGACACAAAGTCTGTTCTCTGACCAAAATAAATTTAAATAGGAAATCACCAACACAACAAATATGAGAAATTCACAAATATGTGTAATCAATGGGTCAAAGAAGAAGTCACAAGAGGTGTTAGAAAATACTTGGAGATGAATAAAAATGAAAACACAACATACCAAAACTTATGGGATGCAGCTCCTGTGCTTACAGGAAAATTTAGCACTGTAGATGTCTATGTTGAAAAAGACTAATCTCAGATCAATAAATTACATTTCCACCTTGAGATTCTAGGAAAAAAGAGCAAATTAAACTTAAAGCAAGGAGAAAGAAAGACCTAATAAAGAATAGAAATAAAATGAAGAAAATAATAAACAGAAAGACAACACAGAAAATAAACCAAATCAAAAGTTTATTCTTTCCAAATATAAACAAAATTAACTAATCTTTAGCTAGGCTGACCAAGAAAAATTAGAGAAGTACAAAATTACTAAAATAGGAAATAAAGAAAGGAATAACACTACTAATCTTACATTTAAAAAAAAAAGATGCTAAGGGAATACTATGAAAAATTTATACCAAAATTTAGATAGCTTAGATGAGATTGATAAATTCTAAATGAAAGCAAAAAATACTGAAACTGACTCAAAGAGATAGATAATAAGCTAGATAAATACCAACTGAAGAGACTGAATTCATAATCAAAAAACTTCCCACAAAGGAAATCACAGACACAATGACTTCACTGGCAAATTCTACCACAGGTTTAAAAAAGAATTAACATCAATCTTTCACAAAATACACAAAAAAAATATGAGAGGAGGAAATTCTTAACAAGAAAAGAGATTGAATTAGTAATTTTAAATCTTCCAATCGAGAAAAGTCTAGGTCAAATTAGACTATAAGAGGATTCTACTGAGCATTTAAAAAATAACTGATAACCAACACATTTCTGAAGGAGAAGAATAAAGAGAGGGAACTGACAAGACCCAACTTTAAGATTTACCATAAAGCTACAGTAACAAAGACAGTGTGGTATTAGTAAAAGAATAGACAAATATAGATCAATGGAATCTATATTTCTCAAAGAATCGAGAGCCCCAAAATAGACCCACATAAGTATAGTCAACTGATCTTTGACAAAGGAGCAAAGGCAATGCAATGGAGTAAATAGACTTTTCAGTAAATGGTGCTTGAACAACTGGACATCCACATGCAAAAAAAAAAAACAAATCTAGACACAAATTATATCTTTCACAAAAAATAACTCAAAGTGGATCACAGATCTAAATGTCAAACGCAAAACAATAAAAATCCTAGAAGATAACATAAGAGACAACCTAGATGACTTTGGGAATGTGATGACTTTTTAGATACGTGGCCAAAGGCATGATCCATAAAATAAATAATTGATAAGCTAGACTTCTAAAATTAAAAACTTCTGCTCTGTGAAAGACAATGTCAAGAGAATGAGAAGACAAGCCACAAGTTGGGAGAAAATATTTGGAAAAGACACATCTGATGAAGAAATGATATTCAAAGTATGCAAAGAACTCTTGAAACTCAACAACAAGAAGACAACTAAATAAAAAATGAGCCAAAGATCTTAATAGACATCTCACCAAAGAAGATATACAGATGGCAAATAAACATATGAACAGATATTCCACATCCTATGTATCGGGGAAATGCAAATTAAAACAACAATGAGACACCACTGCATATCAATCAGAATGGCCAAAATCTGGAACACTGACAACACCAAATGCTGCTGAGGGTGTGGAGCAACAGGAACTCATTTGTTGGTGGTGGGAATTCAAAGTGGCATAGTCACTTTGGAAGACATTTTGGCAGTTTCTAACAAAACTAACCATACTCTTACCATATGATCCAGCCATTGCATTTCTTGGTAGTTACCCAAAAGAGTTGAAAACTTATGTCCACAAAAAAACCTGCACATGTAGCTTTACAGCAGCTTTATTCATAATTGCCAAAACTCGGAAACAACCAAGATGTCCTTCAGTAGGTGAATGGATAAATAAACTTTGGTCCCTCCAGACGGTGGAATATCATTCAGCACTAAAAAGAAATGAGCCATCTAGCCATGAAAAGACATGGATGGATCTTAAATGCATATTACTAAGTGAAAGAAGCCAATCTGAAAAGGCTATATACTGTAAGTTCCAAATATATAACATTCTGGAAAAGGGAAAACTACAGAGATAGTAAAAAGATCAGTGTTGGCCAGGGCTTGAGAGGTGGAGAAATGAATAAACAGAGCACAGAGGATTTTTAGGGCAGTGAAAGTACTGTGTATTATACTATAACGACAGAAACATGTCATTATACATTTGTCCAAACCCATAGAATGTACAGCACCAAGAGGGAACCCCAATGTAAACTATGGGCTTTGGATGATTATGATGTGTCAATGCAGGTTCATTGATTATAACAAATGTACCGTCTCATGAGGAATATTGATAAGGGGGAAGGGCTGTACAGATGTGGGGCAAGGGGTATTTGGGAAATCTCCGTACCTTCCTCTTAATTTTGCTGTGAATCTAAAACTGCTCTAAAAAAATAAAAACTAAAAAAAAAAAGATATCAATTTCTCACAAACTCTTTCAAGAAGTAGGAGAGGAGGGAACACTTTCCAATTCATGCTGTGAGGCCAGCATCATCCTAATATAAAAACAAGAGAAAGAACTTGATGAGTAAAGAAAATTCCAGACCAATAACCTTTATAAATATAGTTGTCAACATCCACAATGAAATACTAGCAGATTT
This sequence comes from Ceratotherium simum simum, assembly GCF_057802395.1. Taxonomy (NCBI): domain Eukaryota; kingdom Metazoa; phylum Chordata; class Mammalia; order Perissodactyla; family Rhinocerotidae; genus Ceratotherium; species Ceratotherium simum. Next base: position 99,127 of record NW_028261262.1, read on the forward strand.
ATTCCAGCAACATATAAAATGGATTATAAAGCACGACCTAGTTGGATTTATCTCGGGACTATAAGATTTTTCCAACATATTAAAATTACTCAGTGTAGCACACCATGTTAATAGAATAAAGGAAACACTTCTAATGATCACCTCAATTAACATAGGAAAAGCATTGGATAAAACTCAGTGTGCTTTCATGATAAAAACCCTCAACAAATTAGGAACAGAAGAGAAATTTCTCAACCTGATAAAGGTTCTCTAGGAAAAACTTGCAGCTAACATCTTACTGAGAAAACTAGAAATAAAAGGGAACTTCCTTAACACAAAAAAGAGCAATTATTAAAAACCAGTGAAAGACAGAAGGCTTTTGCCCTAAAGTCAGGAACAAGACGAGAATGTCTGCTCTCACCACTTCTATTCAACTTTGTACCCAAGTTTGCAGCCAGGACAGTTAGGCAGGTAAATGAAATAAAAGGCACCCAGGTTAGAAAGGAAGAAGAACAATTCTGTATATTCACAGATGACATGATCTTATATATAGAAAATCCTAAGGAATCCACAAAAAAACTGCTAGAGCTAATCAATGAGTTTCACAAGCTCACAGAATACAAGATCAGTTTACAAGAATCAGTTCTATTTCCATACACTAGCACTGAACAACCTGAAAATGAAATTAAGAAAACAATTCCGGGCCGGCTCCGTGGCTTAGCGGTTAAGTGCGTGCGCTCTGATGCTGGCGGCCCGGGTTCGGATCCTGGGCGCGCCCCAGGGCACCGCTTCTCCGTCCAACGCGAGGCCGAGTCCCACGTGCAGCAACTAGAAGGATGTGAACCTATGACATACAGCTATCTACTGGGGCTTTGGGGGGAAAAAATGAATAAATAAAATCTTTAAAAAAAAAAAGAAAACAATTCCATTTGAAATAGCATTACAAAGAATATATTTAATAAAAGAAGTGTAAGACTTATAAAGTGAAGATGTCATTGAAAAAAATTAAAGAAGATTTACATAAATAGAAAGACATCTTATGTTCACGTATTGGAAGACAACATTATTAAGATGGGAATATTCCTCAAATTGATCTACAGATTTGATGCAAACATGATCAAAATTTCAAATGCCTTTTTTCACCCCCAGAACTTTGTAATCTGTTCCTAAAGTCCACATGGAAATGCAAGGGATCCAGAATAGCCAAAAATAATTTTGAAAAATAAAAAAGTTGGAGTATTAATATTTCCCAATTTTGTAACCTACTGAAAATCTACAGTAGTCGAGATAGTGTAGTAGTAGCATAAATACAGACATATAGATAAATGGAATATAACTGAGAGTCCAGTAAGAAATTCTCACATTTCTGATGAATTGGTTTCTAACAAGGGTGCCAAGAAAATTCAATGGGCAAAGAATCATCTTTGTAACAAATTGTGCTCGGACAACTGAATCACCACATGCAAAAGAATAAACTGAGACTCCTACCTCACACCACCCTAAAATAACTCAAAATGGATCATAGATCTAAGTGTAAAACTAAGGCTACAGAACCGACAGGAGAAAACATGTGAGTAAATCTTCATGACCTTGAGTTACACAATAGTTTCTTAGATTTAGCATCAGAAGCACAAGCGAGAAAAGAAAAAATATATAAATTGGATTTCATCAAAATTAAAAAACTTTGTGCTTCAAGGGACTCCATCAAGAAGGTTAAAAGACAATCCTATTCCACAGAATGGGACAAGATATTCGCAAATCATACTGATAAGATACATGCATCTGAGACATGTAACGAACTCTCAAAACCCCCCCCAAAAAAAAAAGAAGAAGAATCCAATTTTAGAAATGGGCAAATAATTTGAATAGACATTTCTCCAAAGAAAAGATACAAATGGCCAACAAGCACACAAAAAGATGTCCTGCATCATTAGTCGTTAGCAAAATACAAATCAAAACCACAATGAGATATCCCTCCACACCCACTAGGACAGCTGAAATAAAAAAGGCAGACAATAACACGCGTCTGCGAGGATGTGGAGAGTGTGGAACCCTCACTCGCTGCTGATGAGAATGTAAAGCATCACAGCCACCTGGGAAAACAGTGGAGCAGTTCCTCAAAATGCTAAACACAAAGTTACCGTATGATTCAGCAATTCCACTCCTAAGTGCATACCCGAGAGAACTGAACACGTACGTTCACACCAAAACTTGGACACGAATGTTCCTAACAGAATTATTCATAATACCCAAAAAGCGAAAACAACTCAAATGTCCATCAACTGATGAATGGATGAATAAAATGTGATATGCCCGTACAATGGAATATGATTCATCAATAATGAGAAGGTGCTGACATGTGCTACCACATGGGTAAACCTTGAAAAAGTATGTTAAGTGAAAGAAGCCAGTCACAAAAGATCACAGATGGTATGAATTTATACATGTAGAATTTCCAGAATAGAAAAGTCCACGGAGACATAGATTATGGGCTACCCGGGAGTGGGGTGAGGTGAGGATACAGCAATGGGGAGTGAATGCTAATGTGTGTAAGGTTTCTTGTTGGGGTGTTGAAAATGTTCCATAATTAGATTGTGGTGATGACTGAACACATCTGTGAATGAGGTAAAAAACACTGAACTGAACACTTGAAATGGGTGGATTTTGTGGTATGTGAAATATATCTTAGTGAAGTTCTAAAAAAATGTGAGAAAAATATTTAGTTGATTTTTTGTTAAGTTATTCCAAACAACACGTTTTTCCTAACACACTGAGATGTTGGAAAGAATAATGTCAAATAATCCTATCAGCCAAACAACATATGTAAACATCAAACAAAACTGAATAAGATATTTTATTTCCCTGTAAATAATAGAATATGTAAGTGGTGACAGAAGGTCACTTAAAAGTTAGTTTAGATATGACCCATTAAAATTAAAGTTAGGGATTTGCTTAGAGTTATTAACTGATTAGTTAAGAAATCTTTGTAATATCGTCCAAATATCCTGTGATAAAAAGGAGTGTTACAAGAAATATGTTTTTGCTAAATCTGCCCTAAAGATAGATATGAATAAATCCACCAATAGGACTTGGTGGATCAATTAATTCTAAAAATTAGGTTTGGGGCTAAAATGCCTGTATCTCCACCCACAGCTTGGATCCTTACCGATGCACACAATTCCTCTCTGTCTAGCTTCGAGCCCACCTCGCCTTCTCTATTTCTTTCTCTTTTCCTATTATCACCATAAACACAGTCAACCATGTCAGAACCCTCTGTCTCCTCCTCTCCCTCGGTCTGCCATGCCGTCTGTCCAGGAGTCTCGTCTACTCTGCTTCTGCGGCAACTGCTTCCTTTCAGCCTCTCATTTGATGATTCCGCAACTCCTTTCTCTGCCTCTGGTCTCTCTCCTCTCCAGTGCATTTTTATGCTTTAGCCAGAGTTAATTTTCTAAGACAGAGGCCTCAGTGTGCTATCACCTGCTTCAATAACTTTAATGGCTCCCAGTTTCCAATAAAATAAACGACAAAGTCTGCATACCAACCCATAACAACAGGTGGTAACCACGGCTGCAGACTCAGATGCCTGGTTTCAGCCCTGTCTCTCTGGGGGCACTCCCGCCAGGATCTTGGGAGAGTTTCCACAGATCCCTGCCTCTCCCTCCTCCTTTATGCAGCTGGTATAGTAACACCTGAGTGAAGGTTCAAATAAGGTAATGCAAAGTGTCTAACAGACTACCAACAGATCGTCTAAAGCATTAATATGATCATAGTATTTACAGGCTTTCATGGGTGTACCTATTTTCATTCTCATGAATTTCATGTCAGGAAGTGTGTGCTTCATCCACAGGTGAGAACCGATGTTTCTTTTACAGTGCCAGTTTTCAGTACTCAAATTGGGAAAAAGGTGATTAATTGATTAGAGAATATGATTGGCATTCAATATTGATCCAATTTTGTTTGGGCGATTTGTGGTTTAGGCCTGTTGTCCCAAAGTAATGTTCCCTTTTCCATTCTTGAAAGTGCCCTGGTTTGGGCAAAAAGAAAAATACGTAATTGCTCTGGGTAAAAACACAACTGTGGTAGAGAGCCATCAACAATAAGGTCAGAATTCACAGAGTGGCTTTATTTGGGGGACTGGTCATCTGACATCGTCTGGTTCTTCTCTTCTTTCCTTTACCACTGGAGTCTGTGAATTCTTCCACAGGAAATTTTCAAGGTCAAGGTCAAAAATAGCAGAGGAGTCCCAGGCACCTGAACTTCTGGGTTAAAGGGCAAGAGACATATTTAGAGGGTTTTTTGGGCCATTTTTATCAACAAAATTTTCATTTCGGGGTGCACAAATGCAGCTTCAAGCTACTTAAAACATTAAAATATTTATTATTAAAATACCTGGAAGTAAAATTGCTTTGTTATTGCCTATCATATATCCTCTAAAGCTAGCCTCTTTTATCTCATTGAAACTACCATTTTGATAAATTAAGCTTTGTTAGAAACTCAGCTATCCCTTTATAGCAGAACCAATCTGTTCAACCGCTTGCTTTTTCGTCAGAAAACCATGCATTTTATTCCTCATGGTTCAAATAAAATTCTGCATTTTCTCCAATTGTCAAGATCCCAGCCCAGGACAGATGCCACCTCCTCCAGGAAGCCTTTCCTAACCCAGCCTGTCCCTTCTGTGCTGTGTCATCTTCTTGGTCATTCTCTATTGTGCTCTTGTAGCCATTCATTCTTTCTTTCAAAAATGTTTATTAAGTTCTACTATTTGGTTGTGTTTAGTGCTGCTCCCATCTGTTATGCTACTCAATTTTCCAGCACACTGACTGATTACTAGTAGATGAACCACATATGTTGATTGAATAAATTGACTGTTGGAGGGAGGCGAGAGGAAAGAAAGACTATGATTTGTGATACCAAGAAGTCTGTAACCTAATTGAGGAGTTCAGATCTGGAGTCTAGGACTGACTATTGAAAATGCAAAGCCATTTTCTGTAAGTGCAAAATGTGGGTCTAAGCCTGACGGCCTAGCGGTTAAAGTCCAGCACACTCCACTTCAGCGGGTCAGGTTCAGTTCCCGGGCGCGGAACCACACCACTCATCTGTCAGTAGCCATGCTGTGGCAGTGGCTCACATAGAAGAACTAGAAGGACTTACAACTAGAGTATGCAACTATATACTGGGGCTTTGGGCAGGAAAAAAAGAAGAGAGAGGAAGATTGGCATAGCATGCTAGCTCAGGGGGAATCTTTACCAGCAAAAAAAATAAATTAAAATATGTAATAAAGGCAGCAGGCCTGGATGTCAAGAGGAGAAGAGGCTCTCAGGGCACACTTCATTGGAAGATGAAATGGAGAAAGGAACAGAGTGGGCAGCAGGCTGGACATGTGGGAAAGCGGTACCCTGAGTACCATTGTCTTCACTTGTGCTTCAATAACCAGCTCGAGGACAAAAGGGATCCATTGCAGATTGGTCAACCCCAAAGATTTGTTCTTTCCTCAAGAACCTAGACGTTTGATTTTAATAAATTTTTCTTCCGTTGGTGATGTCATAAAGTAGATATCTCTAGAGAGCAGATCAGAAAAATCAGCAAATTAACACACAGAACATGGTTGTAGACATTGTTTAAGTTTAAATTCTCCCAGCTGTTTCTGCATGTCTGTTTTTCAGATCTTTGTCACTTTGTGTACAAGGTTGGCAAGGACAGCCACCTCTGTCTTCCTTTCATGGGGGAACCATTTCTCAGCTTCCCATGAATCTGGACGCTACTCACAGTGCTGTTTGTGAGGACAGGGAACTATTAAGGATTCCTGATCTGTGGCTTTTTGGACAGGTGGCGTGCCTCTATGATGCTGCCCTGTTAGGGAGTGCCTCTGGCACACGAACACCCTAACAGAAAGATGAATTGGGCTAACGGGTTTACTCTGAGATCTAGGAATATACTTTTCCTTCCAAAATTAAATGGCCCATATCCGTACAAGTCAAAGATTTCCATCAAGAGCTGGAATCAATTGAGCCTGTGATTCTTAACCTTTAGGGTACATCAGACTCAGTGAAGTCTTGTTAATAATCCAATCAAAAAGCAAAGATTGTCAGACTAGATAAAGAAAACAAGACCCACTCTATGCTGTCTACAGGAGACATACTTTGATTTCACAGATAGAAATAGGTTGAATTCAAAGAATGGAAAAAAGATAAATCATTCAAAAACAACCTTAAGAAAGCTGGAATGGTATACTAACAATGGTATACTAGACAAACTAGACTTTAAAACAACAAAAAAAAGTTACTAGGGATAAAAGGGACATTTTGTAATGATCAAAGAGTTAATCTATCACTAAACAATAACAATAATAAACATATGTACCTACAGTAGACAAATTACTGACCTGCTAAAGATAACCGTACCATAATTTCCACAACTTGGAAATGTTTTACATTACACAGCCAAGGAGATTTTGCAGGTGTGATTTAGTTAGGGGTCTTGAGATAGAGAATATCTTGGATTACCCAATGCAATCACGAGGGTCTTTGTGAGTGAGAAGCAGGAGATTTGGAGTCAGACAGTGAGAGACTGGAAGACATCATGCCACTGGCTTTGAAGATGGAGGTTGATGCCGTGAGAGAAGGAATGCAGGAAGTGTCTATAAACTAGAAAATGTAATGAAACTGCTTCTCCCCTAGAGTCTGCAGAAAAAACACAACCCTGCCAACAACTGGATGTTAGGACTTTTGGTCTCAATAACTGAGATAATATATTTGCATTGTTTTAAAACTCTGAGTTTCTGGTAATGTGTTACAGCAGCAATAGGAAACTAATATAGATTTTGATACCAGAAGTGGAGAACTACTGTAAGAAATACTGGTTTGAAATTGGGAAGCGGGCAGAGGAAGGAAAAATTTTATGGAACATCATAGAAAAGGGCTAGATTGCTTGAGGAGACCATTAATAGAACTACAGAAGTTAAAGACTCTACTGGTAAGGACTCAGAAGGCAGTGAGTAGCATGGGAGAGGAAGCATATATCACCTTAGAGAATAGCTAAGTCACCATAAACTGATTGTAGGTGGAAATATGCACATTAGAAATGATCCTGATGAGGGCTCAGAAGGAAGTGAGGAGAATGGTAGTGGAAAACTATATAGCATTAATACTCTAGAAGAGACCATATGCTAGGCCATACAACAAGTGTGATGTTGTGATATAATAAGAAATGTATATTTGGTCTTTGTCCTTGGTTCCTGGCACAGAGCTTCTAAAATCTTTGTAATTTCCAAACTGGTAACAGTAACAGGAGCATATTTTGTTATAATATTCTGTTTTTATTCCCAGCTCCTGGCTAGCTCCAGACTGATAAAGGTGAAAGCAGCACCTTTTGTTATTCATACAAAGCCCCTTTCCAGCACCTCTGAGTTTCTGTTAATGAGGTGACTTTTGGAAAGCCCTAAGGATGGGGGCCTGGTTGCCAGGGAAACTAATTATGTGATTAAAGAGTTGGGACTTTCAGGTCCACCCTCAACCTCTGGGGAGGGGAGAGGAGCTGGAGATTGAGTGAATCGCCAATGTCCAATGATGTAATGAATCATGGGTATATAATGGAGCCTCAACAAAAACCCTAAATGAAGACATTCAGAGAGCTCCTGGATTGCTAACACATAGAAGTTCTGAGAGGGTGATTTGCCTGCTATGGAAGCTCCATGCCCCTTCCCTCCTTTTCCCTATGCAACTCTTGATCTGGTTACATTCTCAGTAAAAATCCTTTATAATAAACTGGTAAATGTAAGTAAGTATTTCCCTGAGTTCTGTGAGCTGTTTCAGCAAATTATTGACCCCAAGAAGGGAGTTGTGGAATCCCCAATTTATAGCCAGTCAGTCACAAGTACAGGTGACAACCTGGAACTTGTGATTGGCGTCTGAAGTCAAGGCAACTGAGCCCTTAACCTATGGAGTCTGTATCAACTCTATGCAGTTACTGTCAAAATTGAGTTAACTTGTAGTACAACCAGTTAGTGTCCTCCAAGAATTGGAGAATTGCTTGGTGTAAAACCCCACACACATTTGGCTTCAGAAGTGTTGTTGTGAGTAGAGAGAAACAGGAAATTTTCCTTTTTTGTTTTTGGTGTGGATGATTGGCCCTGACCTAACATTTGTTGCCAATCTTCTTCTTTCTGCTTGAGGAAGATTATTGCTGACTAACATCTGTGCTAATCTTCCTCTATTTTGTATATGGGACACCGCCATGGTATGGCTTAATGAGCAGTGTGTAGGTCGGCACCCAGGATGCAAACCCCAGGTGGCCGAAGCAGAGCACGCAAACTAGGCCACCGAGCTGGCCCCAAGAAGTTTTCCTTTTAACAAGCCTCAATAAGCTTAAAAGGATTGAAATTATACAAAGTGTCATCTCCAACAAAAATGGAATTATATTAGAAATCAATAACAAAAGAAATTTTGGAAATTCACAAATATGTGAAAATTAAACAACCTACTCCTAACTGAGCAATGGATCAAAGAAAAAAATCACAGGGGAAATTTAAAATATTTTGAAATAAGTAAAAATGAAGACACAACCTAAAACAACTTATGAGACTCAGCAAAAGCAGTGCATATAGGGAAACTCATAGCTACTCTTAAAAAAGAAAAAAGAGGGGCTGGCCCCGTGGCATAGTGGTTAAGTGTGCGTGCTCTACTGCTGGCAGCCTGGGTTCGGATACTGAGCGTGCACTGATGCACCGCTTGTCAGGCCGTGCTGTGGCGGCATCCCACATAAAGTGGAGGAAGATAGGCACAGATGTTAGCCCAGCACCAGTCTTCCTCAGCAAAAAGAGGAGGATTGGCATGGATGTTAGCTCAGGGCTAATCTTCCTTACAAAAAAAAAAAGGAAAAAGGATCTCAAATCAGTAACCTAACCTTCCAACTGGACATAGTAGACCAAACTAAACCTAAAACATGCAGAGGGAGGAAGTAACAAATATTAGGATGGGAATAAATGAAATAGAGAATAGAAAAACAATAGAGAAAAATCAGTGAATCCAAAGGTTTGTTCTTCGAAAATATCAGGAAAATCAAGAAACCTGTAGCTAGACTGACCAAGAAAAGTCTTAAATTGCTAAAATCATGAATGAAAACGGAAACGGATCTAGAAAACTTACAAGAATAAAAATGATAACAAGAGGATACTATGTACATCTGATATAAGCTAATTAGACCACTCAGATGAAATGACCAAATACCTATAAAGACACAAACTACAAAAACTTATTCAAGAAGAAATAGAAAATTTGAATAATCCTATAACAAGCAAAGAGATTGAATTAGTAATAAAAAAACTACCTACAAAGAAAAACTCAGGCCTAGATGACATCTACCAAACATTTAAAGAAGAATTAATACCAATTCTTCACAAACTCTTCCAAAAAATAAAAGAGAGAGGACTACTACTCAACTTCTTCCTAAGACCAGTATTACCCTAATATCAAAACCAGGCAAAGACATCGCAAAAAAGAAAACCGCAGATCAATATTTCTTATGAATATAGATGCAAAAGTTCACAGAAAAAAGTACTAGAAAACTGAATCAGGCAACATATAAGAAAAATTATATGCCACAACCAAGTGGGATCAATTCTAGGAATGCAAGATTAGTTCAACATCTGAAAATTAATTAATGTAATACATCATACCAATAAAATAGAATAAAAATAAAAACCACATTATCATTGCAATAGATGCAGAAAAAGCATTTGACAAAATCCAACATTCTTTCATGGTTTAAAAAAAAAAAAAAACTCAGAAAACTGGGAATAGAAAGAAATGACCTCAGCCTCATAAAAGGCATCCAGGAAAACCCCAGAGCTGACAGCTTCCTTGATGGTGAAAGTGGATGCTTACCCTCTAGGACCAGGAACAAGACATGGGCGTCTGCTACATCACTCCCATTTTTGTACTAGAGATTACAGCCAGGGTGATCAAACAACACTTTTAGTGGTTTCCTAGGCCGGCAGAGATGGCAGAGGGTGGGGAAGGGAGATGATAGCTAAAGAGTGTGGGGTTTCTTTTTGTAGTGATGAAAATGTTCTAAAATTGACTGTGGTGATGGTCACACAACTCTTTGAGTGTACTAAAAACAATTGAGTCACACACTTTAAATGGGTGAATTGTATGAATTATATCTCAATAAAACTGTTTAAATGTGCATATGAATCCTCATAGATTTAAATGATAACCTAGCCAAAGCTAATTCATTTAATGCTATTCATTTAATTCTAGTCCCATAAAGGATGTAGATCAAAACACTAAAATAAACAGATGGTTAGATGCACCCCTTGCTAATTACCTCTTAATATGGCAGGCTTCTGTTTCCCTCGCGTTCTGATCTTACATAGTGAGAGGGCACATGTGTGCCTGCTGGGGGTGCGTGGTGGAGGGTACAAGATGATTGGTGATTCGTGTTCCACAGCAAGCCACAGAACAACTGGCCCTGTGGGATGGTGGCAGGCCCAGACACTGGGGCTTGTTTCCTAGGTGTTAGTATTTGTTACAACTTTCAATAAGGTATCTTCTTCTTTTAAGAGCTACTGTCTTCTCACTTAAAGAGGTTTCACAGAAGGACAAAGTGTACAAACGGACACTCTTGCTGTCTGTATGGATTCCACACTCACCAGAATAGGCTGGCTTGGAAAACAGGCCGATGCAGGTTCCTCCATGGCTGCAGAGTTGTCCTGCTGACCCAACTCCTGATGTGCAGACAGCCCGTGGATTGGTAGAAAATACAGTGACTTCCGCCTCTGATTCCCCTTTTATGGAGGAAGGAAGTGGATAATTCAATCAGTGGATAATCCAGAGGAGACATCCTGTCTCTTATCAATGGGATTTGAGAGATTCCTAAAGCTTTATACCTAAACACAAAATTGTTGGGTAATTGACACTGTCAGATACTGTTGACAGATGAAAAAATTTACTACAATTGTGTGGGGAGGTGGTATTTGCAGTTTCTATTTCCTTTTTCTTCCACTATGGATACCTTCTGTAAAAATAGGAATGGAAGTTTATATGTACAAAAATGTCCATACAACTTATGTTTTAATAGGAAAAATAGAGACTGTGTAAACGTTTAACAATAAAAGAATGTCCAAAATATTTATTAACACGTCTCTAGAATATATCACACGTCTCATGTAATTACTCTTTCCCTTCCCTTTAACCTAAATAATTAATGTAACTTTACTCTCTTTACTTCACTGATGTTGATTTAACTCTTTTATTATTCCATTATTTCCTCTATAAACTTATTACTTGAAATCATATAGAAGTCTTTGTTTAATTGCACTAATGGTTAAATCCTGAATCCTTAATACAGTCTAATACAAATAATTACTTTTACCACCTCCCCCAAATGCTAATACCTTCAACAGTTTCAATTCTATTTTTAAGCTTCCTGACATTTGTATTACTGTTTTTATGCATTTTATACTACATATATTTTAAACTCCATGAGAGATTTCTAGAATTACTTCACAAAATAAAATTCATTTATATTTATTTATAAATTATAAATTATCCTTTCCTTTCCTCTTCAGTCCTTTCTGCATTCCTGGTTTTCAACCTGGGATTATATTCCTTTCGGTGTGATAACTCACTCCAGTATTTTATCTAAGACAAGGCTACTAACAATGAAAAGTTTCACTTTAAGTTTTTCTAGAACTTCTTTATTTGGGGCACTATTGCTGCTGGGTGTAGAATTCTGGTTTGATGAGAGATTTCGTTTAGCATTTTAAAAATGTTGCTCTGTTGATGTCTATCTTATTTTCTTTATGGTTAGAAATCACCAATTGGCCTTTTTCTTGCTTATTTGGCCTCTATAATCCCTAAAATCCTTTACATTAACTTTGGCTTTTAGACCATAGTGTAGTTCATTATTATTTCCTTTGTAGTCACTCTGCTTAGGGAATGTTGAATTAATTGAATCTGTGGATTGATGTCTTTCATCAACTTGGAACATGCTTGTGTATTTTCACTTCTGATATCAATTCCTCCCCACGTTCTCTCAACTCCCCTTTTAAGCACACCCCATGTGTCTTCTAATTCTACCCTGAATTTTCCAATGTCATTGACCCCATGATTTTCTTGGGAGATTTGCTCTTGAACTGTCTTCCATTTTAGTAAACCAGCCTTTTGCTGGAATCAATTCCTTCTTAATTCCTTAAATTCTTAATTTGACTTCTAACATAAACACAATATATAACTTGAATTTTTTTTAAAAAGAGCTAGCAGAGCATTTTGACAATAAGGAGAAAATGATTTACTTTTGATACAATAAAACTCAAATAGATAGGAGAAAATTATAAATTGGATCATATTAAGATATATGAGGAGCCAGTATTCATTAAAATTCACCAGTAAGACAGAGTGGGTGGAAAACCTGAGTATCTTGTTCTTTGTACTGATGTGGACTACATTTTGAAATGATAATATTTAGATTTCTTGGGTTAAATAAAAATGTTATAAAATCCAGTTTCATCTGTTTGTATTTACTTTCTTTAACATGTCTTCTGGAAAATTTAAATGACATAGGTCATGTTGTGATATCTCTGTAGGTCTTGGTTGGATAGAGGCATGATGTGATGGTTAATTTTAGGTGTCAACTTGACTAGACTCAGGAGTGTCCAGATAGACTGTGAAGCATTATTTCTGGGTGTGCTTGTGAGGATGTTTCTGGAAGAGATTAGCATTTGACTCCATAGTCCACATAAACAAACCCACCATCACTAGTGTGGGTGGGCATCATCTGATCTGTTGAGGGCTCAATAGAACAAAAAGCAAAGAAAGGCTGAATCCACTGTCTCTTCCTGACTTGGGATGTCCTTCTTTTCCTGCACTTGGACATCAGAGGTCCTGGTTGTCAGGCCTTCAGACTTTGACTGAATTATATCACTGGTTTTTCTTGTTCTCCAGCTTGCAGATGGCAGATTGTGGGACTTCTCAACCTCCATAACCTTGTGAGCCAATTCCTACAATAAATCTCCACTTCTATATGTTTATATATATTCTATGGTTCTATTTCTCTAGAGAATCCTGACTAATACACATGGATAACAAAGTGCATATTAATTGAACATGGAGGTACTTTCCCAAGGCATAGGAGGCTCCCCCAAGCCCCAGGAGGAAGCAACACATCTCATCCAGGCAGCAGGCATGAGCACGTTCACACACACACACACACACACACACACACAATCCCAAGTAATTTGAAAATGTGCTCAAGCTCAAACTCTCACTCTCTGCCTTATTGTTCATCACAGCAGTGATTTCTACATGGCATGTTATACATCCTTTGCCATTTATTATCTATTTCCTCCCACTAAGACTAAATCAAGCAGGCACAGTCAGTCTGTTTAGTTATTTTGTAGATCACAGGTTTTATACCAGAGCTTTGCATGTAGTAAATGCTCTAAAAATAGAATGACCAAATAGTTTTCCCTCCAAACTGGAACATATCTGGGAATGAAAAGGGTAGTGCTAATAATTATGATAAGACAACAGAAGAAATATGTGGTGAAGACAGAAATAGAGGTTTTAAAATTAAGATGAACTAATCACTTTTGCATTTTAAACAGATCATTGTGACTAGAATCTCATGATTAGATTATGAGGAGAAAGGATTTGGAATCTTAAGCTACTCTTGCTAATTTATTGCAGTGTACCACTCTAAATGTGGTATCTTTGCACAAGAGTAGTTAAGTCGAGGGGCCGGCCCCGTGGCTTAGCGGTTAAGTGCTGGCACTCTGCTGCTGGTGGCTGGAGTTCGGATCCTGGGTGCGCACCAATGTACCGCATTTCTGGCCATGCTGAGGCCGTGTCCCACATACAGCAACTAGAAGGATGTGCAACTATGACATACAATTATCTACTGGGGCTTTGGGGGAAAAAACGAGGAGGAGTGGCAATAGATGTCAGCTCAGAGCCGGTCTTCCTCAGCAAAAAGAGGAGGATTAGCATGGATGATAGCTCAGGGCTGATCTTTCTCAGAAAAAATAAAAAAACAGTAGTTATGTGGATGGATTTAAAATATTTCATGAAGAAATGTTTCAGTGTTTGAATTTTACATGTATATAAATATAAAATATATATTGTACACATAACATATGTGAGCCCTTTTTGTGTACAAAGCCATATGTGAACACTATAGTGGGAAAGGTTGGAAAATCCATATTAGTCTTGTCTTCATGGAATATCTAATTTAGTGAGAAAGAATTAAATCTTGAAAGAAATAGATAATAATGCACATATAACTAAAATAGAAACAAAATCAACAAAGAGGTAAAATGGGGTTTTGTAATTTAGGTTACTAGAGCAGGAGACATCCCTGTGTGGAAATGATATTTTGTATGAGATCTGAAAGGTGATTAGAAATAAATTAGAAGTGGATAACCTGTAGGTAGCTTCAGAAGGGTGCATGGATGGTTCATTGATTGGTGAGTTTGGGGTGGCAGGCTGTGCAGAGTGACACCCAGGGGTAGACAGCTTATTACCACAAATAAGTGAGTTTGGGGACACTGAAAGAGAAGCAAATTATTTGAGGATGTGATTTGTTGAAGTTGGGACCTGGTCATTGTGAGTTGAGTCATCACTGATGTGGTGAGTGGGCAGGTAGATAAATGGGTCTGGGGGTCAGAGTTAGGTCTCTGTTGATTATTTGGACATGTTTGGCTCATTAGTGGTATTTGAAGCCAGGGAAATGTATGGGGTTGCCCAAGAAGGAGGGTGCAGATGGGGAACAGGTATCAGAGCAGGGCTCACTTCCGGGAATCATCCATCATTGTGGGGTGGTCATAAAGGTAAGCAAGGATGTTGCTCAGGAAGTTTAGACAGGCAAGAACAGGACAGTGTAGGGTGGTGGATCCCATCGGCTTTTAAAAGGACATTGTTGTCTGCAATGTCACCTGCTACTGCAGAGCATGTCAGACAAATCATGAAAAGTCCCCAGTTGATTAGAAAGAGACACGGCTTGTGAGGTTAGCAAGAGAAGCATCCACAGAATGGGGATGGGATTGGGTGGGCACTGTGGAAACAGAGGCATTGGGATATATGTGAACTTTTTGCAATGTATGCCTGGCAGGAGGAGGAAAGTAGGGGCGTGGAGGGTGAGGACTATTAGGAAGTCTGGATGAGAGATTCGTTTGTAGATGGTAGAGATTTGTGCATATTTGAAACTTGAGGGATGATTCCAGTAGGGAAGTTATGGAAAGCACAACAAATATTGAGGGCATAATGTCATTGAAATGGAAGGATAAGATAAAAATCAGAGTGGTTTCAGCCAAAAAATCAATTTCTTTGGATATAACAACAGAAAGGGTGTGATAAATGAATTCCTTATGAGGAATATTTGTAGATCTGATGACTAGAGAGTGAAATAGTTCTTGTCTGGTGGTTTACAATTTATCTGTGAAATATGGAGGATGTCGGAATATAGAGATTTATGGAACTCAAGAAATGGAAAGAATTGAGCAGGGCATTCAGGAAGCATTAGAGCATGCATATAAGTCCATTGGTTGCTGTTGATTCTCTGTTGGGATCCACAGGTTTCTGGTGCATTCTCTCTTCAGTGCAAGTGTCAACATGGCATGGCAGGTATTTGAAATCATCTGAAGTGTGCAGGGTGGATATGATGGCAATAAGGAATCTTGGAGTATGGTCAGTGGATGACTGAAATGATGCACTGTGAATCTGAGGTTACTAGAAAGGAGTATGAGAAGAAAAAAAAGAGTGGCTTGTGAAGATATTCCTACTGGAGTAATCTAGTTTATTGAAGAATGATTATTTAGAGTGGATTTATTTGTGTAAAAACTGGAAATGTGGAAATTTGTGGTGGGAATATGGTGTTTCTGAGTTACTGATTTGGGAGCAGGAGAATTTTGGGTGAAGATAGGATCAGGGTGTGGAAGTGAATGACTAAGGATGGAATAGTGAATAATTTCATTAGAGATGAGGCCGTAAAGGAGCTGTGGAGTCCTTGGAACTCTGTGTCCCAATAACAGTGGGCTGTGGAGCACCAGCATGTGTGTATTTGACCATGACAGAGAGAGGAGGAGAGGAACGTCCTGAAGCAAGATGGCGGAGGGAAGTTGGTCTGGATTTGACACTGGATAATGACCTGGCTATCTCTGTCCTTGTCTCACCTCAGCTTGATGGTGTCACTGAATCCTGGTCTCCACGTGTGGTCCCTGTACCAGCAGCATCAACATCACCTCTTAGAAATGAAAATTCTCCATTCCTTCCCTAGACCTGCTTGGGTTGAGGTCCAGCACTCTGAGTTTTAAAAACCGTCCAATGATTGTGATGCACAGTGTGAATTGAGACGCATGTGTCCAGGGAGAGAAGGAGGGTGGAATATCTATGTGAGCTGAGAACGATCTCCATGGATGGTAATCTTCATCCTCCATTTTGTTCAAATTTCAGATTTTATTTTGTTTTGAAAGAGAAAGCTCAAAAAACATGCCCCGACTTCATAGTGGAAACAGTAAGACCGTGAAACTAAACCCAATCAGAAAACTGAAGTTCTACGCACCCTGAAGCCTAAGCAGCTGTATATTCCAGAGGCCAGTTACTGGACTAACTGCCCATCCTGGTGCTGAAGTCAGATGCAGTCAGTGGGAGGAGACCTTGAAGAAGCCGCAGAAAGTCTGTGGATACAGTAGACTGCAGGGACTCCAGGCCTGCAGCAGTGAAGGAGAACTCTTACGTTCTTTGGAGTCGCAAATACCTTCTAAACGGTTGCACAGACTGGCCCATGTGAATCCCTGGACCATGCTGGGGCCGAGGGATCTGCACACCAGCCCTGAGCCCACCTGGGCCACTGTCTATATTGGGCAGAGATGAGTCCAGGGATGGGTCTGGGTCGCTCACAGCCCCTCTGCAGGCAACAGGCATCTTCTAGAGATATCAGTGGACAGACACAGAAAGTGAAGAAAAGCATGGGACAGACTGACGGTGGCCTCGAGGACAGACGAGATTGCCGGGGAGGCAGAGAGAGCAAGGAGCCAAGAAAGGCATCCTGAAAACACAGTGAGGAAAGCAACATCAGTTCTAAAGAAAAGGAGAGTGGTGCCGATGAGAAATTCCCCATGAGACAGGCTTGACTCTCACAGCATCTCTTTGTAACGGCCATCATGATCTTGACCTTTCATGGTAAACCTCAATTATTATTTACCATGAGTTTTCTCCTTTTTATATTAAAATTGATAGGAGAATTGAAGCTGAGGAATTAGTGTTTTGAAGTTACATTTGTATTTTCTAGAACTTACACTCAATGAAGAGATGATACCTACTTGAACAAGATTTGTCTGTTAATTTATATTAAATCCGATTCCATAAATTTTATTGTGATTTTGCTTTTTTTTTTTTATTTTTGCTGAGGAAGATTCATCGTGAGCTAACATTTGTTGCCAATCTTCCTCTACTTTGTATGTGGGTCACCGTCACGGCATGGCTGCTAATGAGTATTGTAGGTCCGTGCCTGGTAACTGAACCTGGGACACCAAAGCAGAACATGCCAAACTTAACCACCTGGCCAGGGGCCAGCACCATGATTGTGCATCTAGTTATAACATAAAATCCATCAATCTTCTCTTCATTGTCACATGGTAATTCAGACATAGGTGATTTCAATATCATGAATTAAGTATCTCTTATCTGTTACCTGGAAAACTTGTGTAGCTTTGATTTTGGAATATTAAAAATGAGCATACCCCCTGGGGGCATTATTCTCCACTTAAGAGAAGCTTGCAGCAGGCTCTTTGCCTTCCTTCCCACACTAGATCCAGAGTCGTGGAAATGTGTTCGCCTTGCACACAACACAGAGCACAAAGGAATTACTCAACAAACACGTGATAAGTGAATAACTGGTGGGATCATCAGGTCATTCACAGAAGCCAGACTGAGAGAGAGCTTCCTTAGGTCAGGAAGGAGAAGCATTCCTTTATATTTGTGATGTTTTAATTTGTAACATTGTAATATGAAAAGCAACTATACTACATTTATCAAAATTGTGTTCTGAAGGTTTTCAAAAATCTCTAAATCTCGGAATAGAGAAAAATCAATCTCTGTGAACCTGTTACTTGCTTCAAAGATTGTCAACTCGTATACCATCTGGCTTTGTTTATCCTCACACCAAGTCCCCAAGAATTAACCAGAAGAGATGGCTGAGAGCACATCATTTCAGCTGTAAATATTTCCGTTTCTCTTACAGATGAGGGATTTTGGAACACAAACACAATAATATTATCACACACAAAAATAAAAATGTCATTCGGATAATCAACTGTCCAGTCAGTATCCCAAGTCTCCCAGTTTTGTCAAGGTTATTTCCTGGTTTTACATTTTCTTTGAGTCAGGATCTTCATGAAACCCTTCTTTTGCAATTGGTTGGTCTGTTTCTGAAGTCACTTTTAATCTCTTAGTAGTTCATGCATCTTGGGATTTGGGTGGAATATGAGTGTGTGTGTTTGTGTGTCTACACCGATGCGTGAACTCTTTCTTTCCTGGATGGCAGTGTCCTGAAAGGAAGGGCCTGGGCTGTGGGAACCAGGATTTCTACTCTGCTTCAGGCTGAACTGAAAAGGCATCCGTGGGTGACACTTGCAGCCTTCAGAAAGGAGGGGGAAGAAGTACCAAGGAATTCAAGACAATGGCCCTTGTCTTACAGGGTATTTCCAGGGCATGATGTTCAAAATGCCAGGTGCTAAGACTTTAGCTCCACGTCGTTGGGTGGATTCTCAGCATGAGCTCTGAGCAGTGTCTGTTCACCACCCAGGTGGGGAGCATTTCAGTATTTTAATTGGTAAGGTTGTGTCTGTTGTGTCTGTGGTGTCTAAGATTGGTGGCATTCCCCTGCTGGACCCACTTCTATACCTGCCCCTCTCTTGCCTCATCTTTCAAAACTCCCAACAGTAAAGTTTCACATCCCTGTAACACAAATCCACATATCCTCAGCACAGACTGGGGAAAAGAACACAGCAGTCCCAGGGACTAAGTGCTCTATTCGCTCAGGCCCAGCTGCCACTTTGGGACAAGTCAGTAACAACACGACTGAGTATGTAAACGAGTGATTGTCTAAGACCATGGACCTCAGAACCACATGGGCCCAGATGTCACCCAGGGCAGCAAGGGACGGTGTGGGTCATTCAGTGGACAGGATTAAGGTCTATTGTCCTGGCAAACCAGAGCTCACCACTGATCCATCAGGCCCAGCCAGGGAGGAATGGCCACGATGTACCTGACAGAGAGGCTGGGGGCCTTCTAGGGAATTTCTGCCCAAAAAGAATCATACAAGGATGTGCGGGGATGCTGGAAATCCTAGTTCACAGGGAGCAGTGAGGTGTACGGAACAAAGTCCTGTTGTAGCTTTAAAAGCTGCATCATGAATCTTTCCCTCTGGATATGAAACAAGCGGGAAAAGGACTTCCTAGGGCATGGGCCAGGATCCCAGGTTTCCAGTCTAGGCGAAGGGTGAACAGGGAGGACTAGAGGCGGCCTGATGGGGATGTCCTGTTGGCCCTTAGTCCATCTGCACATGGTGTTCCTCTGGCCTTGTCTGTTCCACATGCAAACTTTTATCTTTTTACATTTTTCCTCATTTAGTGTTGATGCAAATCCAGAGACTGGTTAGAAAACGGCAATTTCCAATATCTGATGAAAGAAACATCAACAAGAGAAGCAAAAAACATTCCTTCTTCCTGGAAAGCTGTAGAAAGACAGCCGCTGTCCTGGGGAAGGACATGGTCCTGGTAAGTGCTATTTGAAAGACACCCACATTTCAGTGGTTATTGCTCTGCCTGGGAAAGTCCCTCCAACCTCTACATCCAGGGAGATCTGAGGGGCTGTCTCTGCTCCTGGCCCAGGTGAACCACACTGAAATGCACCTGTCCTCTGAGGAAGGGGGACTTAAGGGTTTCATTCAGTAGCCAGGGAGGAGGCTGGCCCTCCTCCATTCTCCCACATACAATAAGCTGTGACCATACACAAGTTCTTCATTCAAGGAGGAAAGTGAGATTCTGTGTCTCATTTACATGAGCATAAGAAGTGAAAGAACCACACCACAACACCCAGGCTGTGAAAGAAACAGGATATAATGTAAGAGTCAAATCTACCATTTACTATTAAAGAAATAATATCACTCCTCCCCAATGGGTTAACAGTGGCTGGCGTGGTGATGTCAGGGAGAGGGAGGGGGTGGTGCCCTCCCTCTGGGGCTTTAGGGGAAACCAGGGAAAGTCTTAGGATGTCCTCGTTCACTCAGGGTGGGAAGAGCTGGCCCAGTGCACCCCGAGGGCGCCAGTGTCCCTGCTGGTCGGGAGGAGCTGCACTTGTGGTCTCCAGAGTGTGACGGCTCATCGCCAAGGGCATGGTGGCTGAAGAGAAGAAACAGACTATTTTGGGGATCCTTCCTGAGATTCATGGCACAACTCCCTGTTCCCCTGCACTCTGATCCAAACCCTGTACCGAGTGCTCAGTCCATCAACAGCACCTCGTTTGTCCCTGATGCAGGAGGCATCATTTAGCATCACCCATTTCAGAGGATGCAACTGAATCCCAGAGAGGAGAGGGGAGCGGCCTGTCCCAGGCCTGCTCAGCAGTGGAGCTGGGATCCAGGCCCATGCTTAGCCCGGAGCTGTACTGAGCCCCTGGATTCAGTCGCTCCTGGTCCCAACACTCACTTGGCCCTGAACTGGAGGATGTCCGGTTCCTCTTTCTCCTGAAGAGCCGCATTTTGCTCGCCTTCTGGTGTGCGGGCTCCAGCTGGCAGGAGACCCAGTAGCTACAGGACAGAGTGGACCTGTGAGCTACCAGGAGCCACACCTCAGGTGCCCCTCCCAGAGCCTGCCAGCAGCTGAGTCCTGGTGCCCCATGGGTCACCACGCTACGAGTTCTGTGGCTGATCAGCGAGCCAGGCCACAGGCTCTGGAGCTGGCCATCAGAGAGAGTCTGCCCTGCCCTCACCCAACTCCTGTCCCCCTCACCTCTCATGGACACTGATGGGCTCCATGGCCTGGAACCAGGCCCCAAATCGCTCGTCGGGCTCCAGGTCATATCCATTTGCAGCCTGCTGGAGCAGCTGGATCCTCCTGATGAGTTTGTATTTCTGGGAGGAAGGACAGGATGCAGACAGGGCTTGGGTGGGGAACGCTGCCAGGGACTTGTGCGGAGTGAGGATCTGGTCTGGGGTCTGTGCTCACTCGGGACCCCTCCTTCCTTCCCTCTCCATTCAGGACTTGCCTGTCCTCACAGTTGGCTTGAATTAGTTCCTCATCCAGGAAGGTGTCCTTGATGCCAGCCCCTCCCGCACCCGCCAACGTGATGGGATGCCCAGCTTTGTGGATCTGACTCTCCCAATAAATGTAAGACCCAAGGGATGAGGCCAGAGAAAGTCTTGCCAGGCGAGGTCTCTGATTTCCACATCCCCACCCTCCCCATAGCTGCTCACGTCACACCATTTCTGAAAGTTGACCCGATTTCCCTGGAAGGGAGACAGCCAATGTCCATCAGAAACAGCCCCCTAAGCCCAGAACCAACCCCCATCCCACCCCTTCTCAGGCTGCAGGAATGTCAGGGCCCAGCAGAGGGCAGACCTTCCACAAAGAGAACTTGACACTGGGCCAGGCTCTGGGCTCCAGGGCAGGAGGGACAGGGGAGCTGAGGCCAAAGACCTTATGTAGCACACCCTCTCTGATGAAAGACGGGGAGACTGAGGCCTCAGGGAGGAAGGGACAGCTGGAACACAGAAGTGCTTCCTCACTTGCAGGGGCTGATGGCACTCCCCCAAGGGCAGGGCCCGAGGGGGAGGCTGAATCCATCTCAGACACAGCCTCCTGCAGCTCTGCAGGCAGGCAGCTATGAGCTTCACCAGCCCAGGTAGACTGGTGGGGGGCTTATGCGGAGTGTCTATTCACGCATTGCTAAGATGGGCCTGACTCCCCAACTCCAAGGGGTGGCCATGGGGCTCTCATGAGAGGAGGTTTGCCAGGTACTGAGAGCTCAGGTCCCAGTGCAGGGCTCTCGCCTCCCAAACCTCAGGATCCTGCTCTCTGGCCCCACCTCCAGGCTCACTCACTTCCAGATCATCCTCCATCCCAATGTCCAGCAGCTTCAGGTGATAGAGGAACATGCCCAGGAAGGGGACGACACCCTGTGAAATCAGGGTGGGAGTGGTGAGATGAGTCCCACCTCTCAGGTGCCCCCATGGACCCTCCCCAAAATCCCTTCACCCCAGCCTCCTGCCCACCACAGACTCCCACAGAGAACAGCCTAGGACCCTCAGCGGCCTCCCCCCAGTTACCCGCTCCAGGACCACCCAACTTCCCCAGTCACCTCCCAGGGGCGGCTTTTGGCAAATCCCAGGGTATGTGGTCCCTGCCCCTCCCCACCCTAACCCATCCTGGGCCCAGCCCTTCCAGGCCTCCTCCTGGTCACTTCCAGGGCAGGCCTTTCAGGCTCTTGGGCTCCTGGAGCTGGGCTGGAGGAGGAGGGACCCCTCTCTTAGGGAGGCCTCCAGCCGTGAGGTGAGTGACCCCTCCTCTGACACCTAGACCCTCCCCCTCAGGCCACCTCACCTGCTGCTGTCTCTCCTGGGCTCCCTGGGGGTCCATCTGCACGGTGGCCCTCACAGATATCACCTCCTGCAGGGTCAAGGACAGGCTCAGGGAAGCCATGTTCCCTTCCCCATGTCTCCCAGGCCCCTGATCTTGGACCCTGGACATCTGGTGTCTATGGCTGCTCCCATTCCAGGGTGCCCTGATTCTAGATCACTCCCAGCTCCAACACTCCCTTCTCTTTGCCCTCAGGCCTGCCCAGGCCCCTAAGCCTCTCTCCTCATCAGGAAAGTGTGAGGAGGACTCCCCATGCATCCCAGGGTCCCCTGAGGACTCAGTATCATCTGACTGTCACCAGTGCTGTCCCCTCCCCCATCGAGGAGGAGGAGCACAAAGCTCCTGCACATTCCTCTCCCCCTTGTACCTCATCACCCCTGTGAGGCCTGCACCACAGATCATCTCCCTCCATTTCCCAGATGAGGAGACCGAGGCCCACAGAGGGGCAGTGACTTGCTCAGGGGCCCACAGAGGAGACCGCTCCCCCTCCCAGCCAGAGGCCCTGGCCCCCGGCCTTCACTCCTCCTCCAGACACACCTCTGACCAATGTCCTGTCCTCTGGACTCTCAGGGTGTGTTGAGGCCCTCGGTCAACCTGAGCCATGGATGGAGAGGCACAAGGTATCTCGGGGTCCCATGCAAGTGGCTGCTGTGTTTTCCAGCCCCCTGGGATTCTCTGACACCAGGCTGGACCTGAGGCCATGCCAAAGTCCTCAGCTCCCTAGGATCCCCTCAGGATTGTCCCTGTACAGAACTCCTCCTTCACTCACTCAGGAAGGGGACCCACGTGTGCCACATCTGAGTGACAGTGTAGGATTTGACCACGGCACTGTGTAATGGTGACATTTGCATCCTTTTCACTTGGAAACTTCTAATGTCCCTTTTCTTTTCTCAGGTCTCATGTTTGAAGTCTGTGGTCTGAGCCTTTGCACAATCCTTAGGCCCCTCCTGCCAGGGCCTCGATGGAGGCCATTAAGTATCTGTCAGGAAAGTCCATTAAGAATCTGTAGGTTCCTCGATAATTCTCATTGCCATCTGGGGCTTATCCTTGTCGACAAGGCACCGGGGGAGACTCACTGGTTTGTCAGCAGTGACCACTATCAGGCTAGAGTGCACAGTCCCAGAGAGCACACAGTTCTGTCCCAGATCCACCATTTGGCCCAAGGCTGTGCAGCCCCTGTGTCCACAAGGCCTGTGTGACCTCACAGTGCCCATCCCTGGGACAGGCAGAATGCCCTCCCCTGTGAGGTGCAGTGAAGACAGAAGGAGCAGCAGGGGCCTGGCTTCCTGAGGACAGACTGGGCTGCTTTAGGAAGAAAGGAACCCCCACCCACTCCATCCACCCGCCAGCCTGGAGGATGATGAGGGCCAGCTGATGGGTCCGCATGGAAGCCAGACACCTGCTCATTCTGCCAGCTCCTCACCTCTTGGAACAGTCCAGGCGACACCACTGTATCCCGTGACCAAGGCCTCCTGCCCCAAACAGTCCCCACCTGCCCCTGCAGCTCACACCCCCCGCTTCCTGTCCAGCTGGACAAGACAGACCGTTATTTCTCGGGGAACCTTAAGTGAAAAACTTACCAAAGCACATCCTGCCTGGTCCCTCCCCACCTCACCTCCGGTCCTTCCAGTTCTCCAGCCTCCACTCACCTCCTTGAGAAGCTTCCTGCTCTCCTGGTGGCATGTTTCGATGATGTTTTTCAGTATTTGCCAGTTCTTCCTGAGGAGGGAAAAAAGGAAAGAAACACTGTGGAGTGGTTTGAGGGTAAATCCCTTTTGTTTGAAAACCCAGAAGATCCAGACAGCCTGGATGAGCATTTTCACTGTGTCGTCTGAGCCCTGAGGTGTCTGGGACTGGGGAGGGGCTCTCCTATTGTCACCTGGGGCCTCCATTCTCTTATTTTCTCAGCAGATGTGTTTTAAACAGTCTTAATTTCACGTGGACAGAGAGTTCTGTTGCTGCAAACACTTGAAAATCTTCAATTTGGTTCAAGCCATGATCTGTCACTTAGGGAAACTGATTCCTGAAGCAGAACCACTGGCCTAAGTTTTCAGAAAGACTTCCAGCCTGCCAACCAGGTCAGACCCTATCCCCAGGGTTTGCTGTCTCCCAGGAGGTCCCAACTGACTGAAGGGCAATGCCAGCCCTGTGGGGGGTGTCTGGTCCACCCAGGTGGTGCTCGCATGGAGAGAGGCCTACCCACCTGGACACCTGTCTCCACGTCTCTTTTAAACGTTGAATGGAGGGGCCCTCCAGAGCCCAGAAGATCGCATGGAGAGAGGAAAGGTTCCTCAGGCCGTGGCATTCCTGGGGAAGGGAAGAGAATGAGCTGTGAGGGGGAGCTGGAGCCCTGCTTCCTCTGGCTTCTGTCGCCTCATTGACGTCTCCTGTCCTGGATGAGACAGCAGCTCAGGGAACCCGGGAAAGGCACAGCTGGAACCTGATGAGGAATACTTCCAGGGAGGAGGATTTCAGCTCAAGCCAAGAAAGGAGCCCAGGAAGGGGTGAGCTTCCCACCACTGGGACCAGGAGTCAGGTCATCGAGGCCTGGCAGGAGGGGCCTAAGGATTGTGCAAAGGCTCAGACCACGGACTTCAAACATGAGAGCTGAGAAAGGAGAAGGGGCAGTTCCCCCGACTCCAGAGAGGGGCTCCCAGGGCCTCCCACATCTTACCTTGGCCACCTGGATCCAGAGCTCCACCACCCTGGCCCTGTCCTGGGCCGTCATGCTCGGGTCCCCAATGCAGGTGGTGACGATACATTCGACCACTCTGTTAAAGTGGGTCATGGTGGCATGGATGGTCGGTGCCAGGTGCTCAATGCCCCTGTTGTCACCCTGGGACCAGATGGAGTCCAGGAATTCGTGGGGCCTCACTGTCTTGAAGAGCTCCTGGGGAGGACAGGGAGTGTCACCCAGCCCTGCCACAGCCCAGCTCAGCTTCCGCAGCCCCCAGTCCCAGGCTGGGTCAGTGGTGAGAGCTGGAGCTCAGGAAGCTGAGAATGCGGCCTGAGGCTTGTGGGAGTCCCTGGGTGTTGCCTGTGTCCCCTGAGGGCACCCAGCACAGGATGACCCAGGAACCGATACTGTGGCGCAGGGAAGTGGCATTTGCTCGCCGCCCAGTCTCACTTCCTCCAAGCACCAGAACTCGGCTCCTGCTTGACCATCTCTAGGGGCATCTTCCACCCATTCTGACCATCCTGGGGTCTGACTCCTCTTTCAGATGCACATTCCCCCAAGGCAGCAACAACCACGGGCTTTGTTTGTCTGCCTTGTAGTCATGTACACATGAGGTGCCTAATTAGTGCTGAGGCTGTTGAGGCCTCCTGGGCAAATGAGTGAACTACCCAAGGACGAGACAGCGCTTCAGTGTGCTCCCCTCCCCCACCAAAGCGCAGACTCTGCCCAACTTCCTCTCTGCTCCCCGTCATCCACCTGCACAGCCACTCTGCATGGCAGCTGCTCTCAGTGTCCACCCCTACTGTCCACATGAGGACAGCAAAGGCTTGGGAGTTAAGAAGGCTGCTCAGGTCACATGAGGGTAAGTGGGGAAGCAAGAGGTTGGACCGAGATCATGGGATTCTGGATCAGGAAATGGCAGGTCTGGGGCAGCTGATGGCACAGGGAAGGCCGGCCCCACCTGCCCTGAGAGCCCCGCTGCTCACCACATCCATCAGTGTCAACTGCTCTGCCACCAGCCGGGGAGGGAACTCCAAGAAGTCAGGCTTCTCCTCCCTCAGCAGGTTCTTGGTGGTCACGTCCCAGGGGCAGGCGGGCTCTGGGGCTGGATCTGGCTCTGCTGTTATCTCTCCAGGTGGAGGGAGGATTCTCCCTGGAGCCAATGGTCCAGCTGGCTCCAGCTCAGGAGCTGGCACTGGGGCTGGAGCTGATGTTGGTGGTGGCTCTGGCCCTGGAGGGACTGATGGAGGTGACACTAGCTCCAGCTCTAGCACAGGTGGTGGAACTAGAGCCGGAGCTGGATCTAGCCAGGGAGCTGGCCCTTGCTCTGGTGCTGGAGCTGGAGGGAGCTCTGGAGATGGTACTGCAGCAGGAGAAAGAAACAGTGTCACTCAAGTAGCTGACTTCCCCTGTGCCTGTCAAAGCCAGGAAAGACCCCACTGCCTTGAAGTGAACCAAGCCTCTGAACACTCTGCAAATTGTCATCCCAGACTGCAGTCGCCTCACCTTCCAGCTCTGCCTCAATGGGCCGTGGATGCTCCAGCTGGACCTGGAGAAGGTAGGCGTGGCCCTGCAGCCCCGAGCCAGGCAAGCTGAGATGCAGAGAGGCCAGCTTCATGCTGAAGCAGGGATAGTGCAGGAGCTCCCAGAAATCCTGCCCTGGGTCCAGGCAGGTTCCCACCAGAGAAGAGATGGCACTAGGGGAGGCAATTGGGCAACAGAGTCAGAGGCCTGGCCTTTCCCTCCACACTTCTCACCCAAGGCACCCTGGCTTGGGACTGGGCCCTATGCCTGCCCCTCTCCATCCAGGTGAGAGCCACATGGCAGCCCTGACCCCTGTGAGGCTGTCCTGGCAGTGGCAGGCCAGCTTATCCAGCAGGTTGACACAGAGTCTATTGTGACTCTCTTCCCACTGACACTCTTCTCCTGAAGGTCTGGGACACAGCCCACCCCAGCCCTCCATGCACTTGTGCAACTGGATTGAGCACTGAGACAGATTTGTGACCACGTTGCTCACACACCTCCTGTTCTAGGCCTGGAGGCGGTGGTCAGAAGAGGTAGATGTGGAGAGGGGAGGCAGATTAAAATGGGTCTGTGGTGGGAATGGGTTTCTAGGGGAGAACACAGCCCAGCCACCCCTCTGGTTCTTAGGGGGCCTGGCACCTATCCATAGCTCTTTGACTCCTGTCCTCCTGGAGTGGAAGCCACCGGACCTCTGCCTTCCCATGGGAATCAAAAGATGCGTGAGATGCGGCTTCTGACAGGCTCCCCTCAGCCACAGCCTCCATCTCTCCCCACACAGCTTGTTCTTTAGAGACAGGAGGCCGTCCTTCTGGACCCAAAGACCACTCACTTTTTTAGGTGGTCCTGCGCTCTGCCCTCCTGGCTGGAATAAGGGGAGATGCCTCCAGATGTAAAGGAGGCTATGAGGGCATCCCTTGGGATGGACGGTGGATGACAAGACCTGCGAATGATGTCTAATGTCAATGTCTGACTCTCAGACGGAAATTGAGGCCACGCATTGTGTCTCCTTCATTCACTGAGTTTACTGTCTCCAAATGTCCTGCATGCAGTAGGTGCTTAATCTACATGGTTGAATGAATGTAGTCCACCCAGAACCATCCCAGACACCTGAGTGGGCCTAGGGCCTCTCTGCTGCCCCAGAGATCCTTGACTGGCTACCCCAAGGAAAAGGACCAGGACCAGCTGGATGGAATCTCCAACTCCTTGACAGGGTGGTTTCCATGTGCTTTTCCAAACTCAGAAAGGCCGCATCTCAGAGATGGGTGAGGCAGACTACTTTTCACGGGGAAGAGAGAAATAAACACCATGAACAACCACAGCACGTCCACAGCCCTCTCTGCAGAGCCAGGCACCAGGTAAGCACCCGCCATGGCTGATCCCATTAGTTCCTACAAGATCCCCATGAAATTTATCCTCTCCCACCCTACTTTTCAGAGGAGCAAACTGAGGCTCAGAGAGATTTGGTGACACTCCCAGGACACACAGCTGGCAGGGGGCAGAGTCACCACTGTGCTGAGGAGGGAGTGGCCACTCACCTAGTAAACAGCTGGTCCAGGACCTGGTGGGATGTGTCTAAGGCCGAGTAGTTGACCATGAAGGTGGTGAAGCTAGAGATGTTCCTCCTCAGGAAAGCTGGTGCGATGGACTCTGTCAGCTTCTCCATCATGCCTGTCTGGAGGGCCCGCATCCTGCAGGCCTCATTGAAATTCACGGTGGACTCATCCTCACACTGAGGGGAAGGAGGAGGGACATACACTCAATGACATCATGGTGAACCAGCGGGAGGATTGAGGTGACTTTCTACCCTCCTGTGTAGCTGGTGGGAAGGAGTGGAGGTCCAGATTCCTTTGGGAGTGGGACTGTGGAGCACTCTAATGAGAAAACCCTGGGGGGTTCCAGGGGAGACTCAGATTTGAGTCTGCATTCTAGTAGTGCCTTGGTCATCTCAGAGTCCTGGGTATGAAGACCCCTCTGCACCCACACTCACCTCAGACCAGCCCTCTTCATTGATGGACTGGTGCACCTGTGTCCTCTCCAGGGAGATGGCGAACTGGAAACCATCTACCAGCTCCTCAACCATCACTTGGGTGCAGCTCTGCAGTGACAGTGCCCAGAAGTCAGGCCAGGAGGCATCAGGGGCCTGCCTGGACTTCACCACAGAGGGAAACCCCACCACAGTTCAGGCACAGAGGGGCATCTGCATAGTCTCCATCAGGGAAGGAATGTGATGACACCTCGATGGCCTGGGATTCACATGTGGGTAGAAGAGCTTGGTCCCCAGCACTCACCATCCTCTCCTGCAGCCAAGATCTTCAGTATGAACATGACACACCACCAGATCTCCACCATTTAGCTACCTGCTCCTGCTCAGGGTGGTTCCTCCTCATACTACCTTCTCTAACTCCACCTCACACACACACACACACACACACACACACACACACACACAATGAGGGTCAAGGGTCTGTGGTTTCAGCCAGACTACCAGAAGCTGGATACCGTAAGAAGCGGAGTCCCAAGTTACCTTGGGCTCTGGTCTCTGTTGTGTGAGAGAACTGCCTGCTTCTCAAGCGGCCCGGGAAAAAAGTCGGCTTTTGTCGGACTGCTCCCTTGAGATGCTTAGACATGGGTTGTACATGCGTATGTGATATGTATTATTATAAGTAATGTCAACTATTATGAGATTGATATTGTATCAATTGATTAATCAATATGCTGTATTATTATTCATATAATATTAATCCATAATATAATTAATTATGTAATTAATAGATGTATATAATACATTAATATATAGTATAGTACAGTAGTGTATTGTACACACTATATTAATATATAATACAGTATTTTAGTGTGTTTTATAATTATTATAATATATTAATATAATTAACATGCTATATTAATAATTAATATGGCATTAATATATTAAACACGATTTTGCTTCATGGCTTCCATATTGTAAATCTCTTTATTTGGAACCATTGTGCCTCTTAGCAACATTCAACTCTTGTCCTTGACTAGATGGGAAACAACCACGTTACCATTTTAACCAATAATTTCAATAAATAAATAACCTGTTATCGCCAGAGAAATAATAGTTTTGGTGTACCTTTGCTACAAGGGACACTGTCTCCAGTGAACTAACCATGAGAAAGATCCATTTAGAAAGATAGGAAACCATCTAGAATTCGTCCTCATATACAACAAACATCAATTTTCATCACATTCCTACAGTCACTTTGAAAAAATAGCTTAGTAAACAGAAAATGTTGTGAGACAGCAGTGCTCGCAGGACAGTAATGGTGAATTTTTTATAAACCAATGTCATCATTTTTTTGAATGTGTAGTTATGAATATACTGGAAGAAACGTTGGTCTTAGAAGCACGTGGGTTTTGTCCTCACCTGTGCCTCCCCCCACCCCCCCCACCCCTGCCTGCTGTCCTCCCACACATGAACTCCTCCTCTCAGATCTTTAGGAGTGCCAAACTGTCCCTGAAAGAGCTTACAGGTGTGTCCACCGGGTTCTTACTTTCTGCTTCCACCTTCCCCTGAGAAGTCCCACTGTTGTGCCAGCCAGCATCACCTAATACGAGAAAGAACATGGGCGTGTCAGGTAGGTCGTCGACTCTCATTGTCATAGCTGATGGTGGTCCTGCTAACTCGCCCAAGCGGTGATGAGATTCTTGCAAAGTGGGGTTGGAGTCCTGTCCCCAACCCTGTGCTGCCCCATCACCCAAGCCCTGAAGGGGCTGCCAGAGCCCAGAGTCTCTCCCATAAATAACAATCCCTTGATTATTTTAATTAAACATGGGAACTGAATACCATTATCTACCCTCTTTTCCAGCAGACACTAAAACTGCAGTGACTGATAAAGGAAAATTTATTAATCTATAAGAACAAAGCTAAGACCTGGAGAGGCCCTCTTGCTGACTTCCGGCTCCTTCTACTTCTGGTCACATGGACGCCTGAATCCCCTGCCCCTTGGGAGGCACAATACACATCTAATTGCCAGCACACATGGGGGCAAATTCTCTCTCCCTCTGCCACTTAACGCCCTGCCATTCTTCTTGTGGTGGTACCCCACTTTCAGCACCAATTTCTCCAGCAGTCAAGACAATACAGGGTAGGCTGTGGTAGCAAATGTTTATTCCTCTCAGATTTCAGGCTGACAAGGGCTAGCCCACCAAATGGCATCCAAATTGGTGTAGGAGGATGGTGGATTTCCAGAAAGAAGGCTCCAATGAGAAAAACAGAATTAATATATTATTTGATGTGTCCAAGTCCTTGAGGAGAGATTATTGAAGAATCTACTGGAACATTTGGAAGGATTGGTTACAAGAAAAAGCAGAGAAAATAAAAAATGAAGAAATCATGTTTTCTTCACATATTAGTATTGTGTGGACAAGTTTGTGGCCCCATCATATCCATTTTTATTCATATTCTTTGCAGAATATGTATGTCTCCTAAATGATATATATAAATAATTTGTTAAATTTATATAACACCAGTTTAAATGCAATTTTTCAACTTAGTCTCTCCCAGCAAGAATTAATCTAATCTTCTACTATGCTGTTTGACTACATCTCTATAACACTATCCAATACATTATGCATTTTTATGTTATCTATGCCAACAGTCTTTCTATATGGTAGAGATTGGGTTTATCTGTATATACTAGTTGGCACCCAGCAAAGTATCTTCTACAGAGTAAGTACCCAATAAATGTTTATTAAGTTTAACTTAAATTTGGTAATTCTGTCTAGAGAGAATACTTGCTGTAGAAATATTTATTTCCATGTTAGAAAGGGCATTTATTTATATCTGCTGTGCCTATTGTTCGTCTTTCAACCAACCATCTGAGATCGTGGATGCTCCATCAGAAATGTGGACAGATGTGAGCACAGTTTGTTTGGAGAAGGCATCCACAGAGCACCGAAGAGCAGAGAGCTATGTCAGGGTTTTGGTTTGGAAATGCAGACCATTCCAGGAAATACTAAAGGTAGCAGGAAGACCCAGTTACAATGGTGTTGGAATTAATTTCAGGAAAAGTTGGTATAAAGGCACGTGAGTCATGAAATCTTAGAATCAGTGTCAGAAAGATAGTCTATCACTCAGGACACCATTGTCTCACTTCCCACCATTCTCTCTCAATGTGTGTTTTCTCAATGTGTTCTAATCTCACCGTGTGATTAATCTACACTTGTCTCATCTCCAGGAACCCTGAGATCAAGGAAAGTTGATTGGTCTTACCATTGGGTTTCTGATTCTTCGCACAGTGCCTGGCACATAGCAACTACTTTATCAGAGATTTACTGATACAAATTAGCATATGATATCTTTGTTAACATGTTTGTATCCACCTTTCCTGGAAGTCCTAATTCATTTTCAAAATGGAAATTTACTTATGAGTTTTTACTGTGAAGCAGTGTAGAAATGTAGAGGTTGAATTTCAGAAACTCCAGAACCCTAAAAGTTATCACGCGGTTGTGCTAGAAAAAAAAAATGACTTTTTCCAGTTATATCCATATCATAAATCAAAAGATGCTATTAGTCTTGTTCTGGGAAGTCTGGTACTAATACCAGAGACTAATAGTTTTGTGATTCTAAAATTGGCCATGACCATATCACCACACTCCTTTCTCCGCCTCCTTCAAGACACTGTTGGTTTCTCCAGCATCAGCCTCAAGTACCACCCTAGGCCCCTCCTACACTCCATCTGTGGAAGTGGATTACTGAATTTGCTCAGCACAACAAAGGATTTGGATCTGAAGTCTGGGTATATAACTCATACCAGTTGGCTCCCCTTGTCTTCTATTATTAATAGGAAGTGAATATTTTCAACCTCAACTTGCACATCACTTCATAACATACTGCTTCCTGGATGTAGATAAAGAATAAATCTTCAAAAATGCAGGACAAAATAAATAGTCCTCTATTTTGATCCATATAGGAATCAGTCACTAGGAACTGGCACTGTTCCTAAAACCTGCTTTACTTTTTTCTCTTCTCCAGGGAGAATTGGTGTATAAACTCAAAACCTATCTTAAAATTTATCTACAAATGAAGCTGAAGTGGAAAATTGAGACATTTAGTCAATTATATATTCCAAAACACTTCCAACTGATATATCAAGGCAAAGCATAGTTTGTGTATGTGTAATTATTGCAATTTGTCATGGTCCGGGAGGATTCCTACCTTTCAATCCTTTTAACCCTTTAAGTTGAATGGATTTAATTCCTCTCTATAACCGTAGGCTTGGTTTCACCCAGGAGGACATGAAGACCTTCATGAAGCAGGGTTAAATTGAGCCATTTGTGGCCCGTCCAAGCTCTTAAAAATGTCCAAGTGCCTGGGTTCTTGGCAGGTGCTCTTCATTTTCTGGGCTTCTTGACCCATTTCTTAGTCTCTAAGGCTCTGCTTACTCTGATATCTTGGATGATATTCATATCCTTGTAACCTTTACTCATACGCATTCCAGATATGAATCTACGAGCCCAAGTGTGGGGGTGCATTCTGATAAATTAATCACTATACAGTTCTCCCTTGTAATTTCTATCTCCCATGACTGACCTCCACTCAGACAGCTCGACCTGAAAAGTCCTTTTCTTGAAGCAAGAATTATTGAAACAGCATAAAGAGGAAATTTGTTGTCTTGACATTTGAATTTCAAAAGCTGAGTCCACAAAGTAGGACTTAGAGGAGAAAGAGAAAAGTCAGACCAGTTTTTTTCTGTAACTTGACTTGCTAAATTTTCCTGAGAATGGGGGAAAGGAGGAAAACCTGAATAAATAGAATTAAATGCAGACCTGTTTCCCTAAAAAGGGACCTGTGTCCGGCCAGCTCAGCCTGTCACGTCTGGCCATATTCTGCTGGAGGAGCTGGAGTACTGGACTGATTGGATTCTGGAGACAGAACCCCCAAGCTCCCACTCCCAATTGACAGCCAAGAGTAGGAGCAGAAGTAACGTCTGTGAGGAAGATAGGCTGAATCGAGCCTCGCAGTCTTTACAGGAGCCCAGCGCAGGAGTGGCCATGTGCTTGAGAGCACAGAAGACATGCGGTGGAGAACAGCCTCCCTGTACTGCTCCCTCGAGGGTCAGCAACTGCTGTCAATTCCACATTGGTGATATCATCTTCTTTTTTTGTGCTGTGCGTAGATACATCCAAATCACATTGTGCTAATTAAACTGAAGATATTTCAAGTTTACAAATCCCAGTGCCTGCCTTCCTCCCAAACCCAGAAGTTAAGTTGGAGCCTAGGATGGAAGTGCATGCCAATGAATTTACAAAAATGAGCACAATAAGAGAGCAACGTAAAGTCACATGTTTGTGTGCCAGCCACTGCCCTCGGCACTGGGGATGCAAGAGTGAACCAAATGGATGAAGTTCCTGCTCCTGTGGACCTGCTGTGCCAGTGGAAGCGGTAATGCCCCAAATAAGACAAGTCAATGTTGGCCACTATGTTGAAGGAAAAAATGCACTGTCCCTCTCAGACAACAAATTCTCTTCCCCCAACATAAACTCTTCAAGAAGAGTCTTAAAGAGCAGAATTAATTCCGTGGATTACACCGAGATTAATGATAAAGACCTTTCAGAGCAGTTCCCATGTGGTTGTTCACTGGTGCCATGTGCAGGACGAGGCCCACCCGTACCAGTCAGTCCCTCCAGCCATTTATGCCCAGGAAACAAACCTGTTGGTGCCTTCTCACAGCACATTCTGGCCTCTGGGATTTGGCCGTGTGTTGAACAGTTAGTATATATTATTTTAGAAAGAGTTCCAGCCTGTCGTTATTTACATACTTAAGACTGTTTGATTCTTAAACCACAGCCCAAATATTTTCTTTTAAAATCTCTGTAAGTATCAAGATGTATCCCACAAAAAGTGCCCTGTGTTCTCCCTGAAAACAGGTGCATTGAAAAGTACCTGCCTTGTTTTTTAGAAAAACACTTAAATCATTCCTTGAGGTCCAGCCATCAATGCATTTAGATAGAAAATGCTTTCGGAAGAAACAGTCCTTGTTAAAATGTTTTTTTAAAAAATATGGTGCCTTCGCTAGGTATTTAGAAATTCCTCCTGTGGTGAAGGTATACGAGCCCTTCCAAAAACTATCCTGGGTTAAAATGATTAATTATCCCTAATAGACTCTTTTAGAGCCGTGTTTATTCTGCCATGCACAACACAGCAGGAGCCCAGAAATCGCTTCCAAATCCCAGCTTCTTCCAAGAAAATGGAGGAGAAACTGTGGCTGGCACCCAGTTTCTCCCAGGCTGATACTTTCCAGGTCTCTCCCTGTCATCTGTTTGCACGGGAGAGCTCAGACCATCAACACTCCCAATGTCTATACAACTGTCCGTCTGTACTTCACTTGCTTCTGCCACTACGTACATCTCAGAGAGAGAAGCCATATTCAGACCAGAGCATCATTCCTGTTGGATGGCAAGTACCCATTGCAACGCCAGGGTACCTGGGGTCAAAGATGTGCAGCGCCCAGCTAGTCAGCAGGTGTCCCTGCCAGCGGGGAACACAGACGACGCTCTGTTTGGTAACCACTGCCTGGGGTTGGCTGGTTGCTGGTTTGCACAGACTTTGGCTTGGCAGCTGCTGTCCTGCTACCTAAATCCTTCAATTCAACCTCAGCTTTCGTTTTTTCTCTGGGCTTGGATGAAACTATCTTTCTCCGGGTAATTCAAGACCCTGGAGGTGTATGTGTGGTGTTATTTTTCTCACTCTTTCACTGCATTCAATTTTCTGGGAAAGGCTCATAAACTAAGATCACAACTAACCCACACAGAAACTTTAAGTCGTTAATTTTACTTTCTGGAGATCCTTTCGTTTATCTCACTTTGTTCTAAAACCGCAGGCCTGTGTAGGATGGAGCTCTCAGGAGAATGATGCGGTGAGACATATAAGCCTTTCCAGGTGAAAACCGAAGTCATTAAAGGCAGAAACTTCTAGAAGTCTATCACTGTGGCCATAATCTTTAATAATGAGGAAAGAGAAACTTCTCCTGGTCTAGTATTTTATTTTTAAGAAGGAGAAATATAAATTTAGGAGAAGAGAAATTTAAGCAGAATTATAAATTTGTTGAGGAAAACAAAAAGGTAAAAAAAAAGTCTCGTTAAATGAAAAATAAAATTGGCTACTGCTAGGTTGGTACCAGTCTACCAAATTTCCATAACTGTACTGTGTCTTATCAATTTTCCTAGTTAATTTATGAAGACTCGAATCTGATCATAAAAAGGGGTCAAACAAACTTGAATCTGATCAAAGAAGTTTGTTGAAAGGCTTAAGAGTCTTCTCAGGTGACACTGAGTTACAGATCCAAAGCCACATCACACAGCAGAAGCTTCTTCCTACAGTGTCCCAAGGTAAGGTTCATGCCCTCACCAATGTTGTCTCGAAGTACCCCACCTTGGAGCGTCTCTGGTCCTCTGCTTGGTAGGAAACATTAATCCTGCCTTCCTGGGCTGTCAACCATCTCTGTTCCTCCCATGATAATTTAAATTCCTTATGCAAATAGTATGTTCTGTAATTCCAAAGTTTTTAGGATAGATGTGGAAAGTACACCCTCTAAATGACATTCATAATAAAAATAAATTAAAGCAGTATATCAGGGTTCATCCAGGAATGGATACCTTTCAAAGTCTTCTATATGATTCTAATGTGCAGCTAGTGTTAAGGAACATGTGTCTTGGGTCTGATTCCATAGCACGTGACAGTGGAAGGTAGGGCATGTGTACATGTACGTTTGTTTGGAGTCAGACCAGAATTCCGACCCTACTTTGTTACTTTTAAATTCTTTAAAAATAAGTTCTATTATAATAATGTTATAATATACATCTTGGTGCACACGTATTTTTCTTCTTTTATCACTATTTCATTTGGATAGCTTCCTAGATGTGGGATTATTAGATCAAAGAATATGACTATTTTAAAGGAAATTGGTGCATATTGTCAGATTATTTTCCAGAAAGAGTATATCAATTAAGTTTTCCACTAAAGAAATGGGGAAGTACCTGTCTTGCCAAATGTACGCCAGCTATGAGGAATACAACTTTTTAATTATTTGCGAACTTCATAGGTGAAAACAGCATTAGATTACAATTTTCTGCACATTTTAACATAAATTTATATGTTTTAGCCATTTGAGTTGTTTCTTCATGTCCTTTTCTGTGAATGTTTTATTCATGTTTGTGTCAACTTTTAATGCAATCCTACCACTTTTATTGGTTGTTATATATTATTTAAGTATTACCAAGAATTATTTCCAGTTATTGTTTGCAACTTAATTTGTTCTTTATAGTTTAAATATATATTTTTTTTGTTTACAAAATTGAATCCATCAACATTTCTCTTACTATTTCTTGAGTTTGTGCTTGGGAAGTCCTACTACACCTTGATCTAAGATTATTATTCTCCCACACACGTGTCCAGTTCTTAAAAGGTTTTTCCTTTTGATCTTGGTCTGGAATTTATTTTGAAGAATGGTATTAAATAAATAGTTAATTCTATTTTTGTATAAATAGCCATCTTTTCTCAGCAGGATTTCTTGAGTAATCCTTTCCTGGCTTTTCCAAGTGAAATATAATCATTCCTTTATATATGAGAAACATCTCTGAATATATGAAGAGCTATTCATCTTTCTGGTTATTTGTGTTCTGAATTGTATATGTATCAAAGTTATTATCATAACTATTATCACAGTTTTGGAATTCTGAGAGACTTGAAGCCAATTTAGCTCTATCAACAAGATCATCACTAAGCCCGGGTCACTTCTTGATTATCAGCTTAGTTATTCCACACACCCACTTTCACGGTTATTTTGTGTGTTCTCTTCCTAGTGCGGGCGATTATTTTCACTAGTCATATGACCATAAAGTAAACCTTTCTTCCCCTCCCCTTCCTCCAATTCATGGAAATATGGATGAAATCACTGCCAACGAGCCCAGGCAAAGCACAGACCTCCCAACACCACTGGTCCATCAGATTTATCGAGTGCCTGCTGTGGGAAGGCAGTGTTTTAGACATGGAGTATCCAGCAGTGAACAAAACAGACCAAAATTTCTGCTCCATGGACCTTAAAAGAAAGAAGTAAGTAAAACTCACACAGTGTGGGAGGGAGAAAGACAGAGGTGGAGCTGGCCTACGGCTCAGGAGGGCTGAGAGGGCAAATTTCTCCCGACGTCGTTTTCCGAGACATCACGATGAGAGTTTGAAATAAATGGGCTGTGGTGAACGAGTGTTTATGCAATGGAAATGCAAATGCTACAAATCAGGGCTCTTTTTTTCTTTTTTTTTGAGAGGGAGAGCTGATTCACAGGTGGGCACTGTTGGTGATAAGTAACAAAGAGAAATTGAAGCAGGGAAGGGAGATAAGGTGTGCTGAGGATGGGGCCTGGCATTTCAGTTTTAAATATGGGGCCCAGAAGCCTTCCTGAGGATGTGACGTTGGAGTGACGTCCCACAAGGAATGAGGGAATAAGCCGTGCAGACATCTGCGGGGAGAGGACCCAATAGAGGAAGGACATGTGCAAAAGCCCGGGAGAGGAGAGAGTCTGGCACGTTAAAAGGGGGGAATTGTGGCTGAAACAGAGGAATGGGGGACAGTGGTGGAAAACAAGTCAGAGAGGATGCCTTCAAGGTCATCAGATGACCTTGGGTTTCCACCTGCATGAGGGTGGAAGCTAGTGGAATGTACTGGCTAGTTAGCACCCAAGACGGCACCCTGTGGTCCCACATCCTTGTATTTATTCCCTTTTGTAGGTCCTGCCCTATGGAATTAGGGCTGGCTTGGGCCACCAAAGCAGCAGCATGTGCAAAAGGCTTGCATTTTCCATCACCCAGGTCTTCTGGATCACTCTCTGCAGGAAGCCAGCCACCACCTCAGGAAGACACTCAAGCAGCCCCCTGGAGAGGTGCCTGTGTAGAGGAACCAGCTGGCGTGTGAATGACCCACCTTGGAAGTGCATCT
Organism: Ceratotherium simum simum; assembly: GCF_057802395.1. Lineage (NCBI taxonomy): Eukaryota > Metazoa > Chordata > Mammalia > Perissodactyla > Rhinocerotidae > Ceratotherium > Ceratotherium simum. Next base: position 137,912 of record NW_028261262.1, read on the forward strand.
GCAAACCCCAGCCCAGCCTTCGATGACTGCAGCCCCAGAGAGACCCTGAGCCTGGCCCACCTGAGCATGCTGCCTCCCCTCTCCTCACCTCCAGAAGAGGAGAGAGATCACGAATTATTACTCTTGTTTTAAGGCACTAAGTTTGGGGCGATTTGATATGCAGCACTACGTAATTAATACAGACAGCATTCAGGGGCGGTGCAGCCAAGTAATCTGTGATATTAGAGTGCCTGCTGACATCTGGGAGTGGAGGAAGTAGAGCCCCAGTGAGAAATCCACAAGACAGAATCAGAGCAGCAAGGACAGGCAGGAAACCAACAGGGGTGAGTGTGAGCTGTGACGACTCCTCCGTCTCCAAAACTTGTTGAGGTGTTGAGGATGGCACTGTAGGAGTCATCACTCAGTCTGTGAACCATTCACACGGTTCTGAGAGATTCCCTTCAGAGGTCAGACACGCAGTTGGCCACAAGGACGGTAAGTGACAGTGATTCACTGGGAAGCAGCTTCTTTTCTCCCACACTGTCAATGATTTGAATATTGTACAGAGGTTTTGGGAGGAAATGACATGCGGCATGGAAGCCCCTCACAAAGCTAGTTAGGCGTAGGGTTTGAATGTGTTTCGTTTTTCCTAGTAACCGTTCTTATCTTTTAAAACAAGTTTTCCACAGAATGCTCATAACTTAGTAAAAGCACAGAGGAGTGTTGGTTCCAACAGAAGCAGGTGGATTCGTAAAGCATGAACAAATATAAGAATGGAAACGGGTTTTGGAATAAAGCATAACTCACTGTGATTTATTAGTTGTTCCATGAAATAAAATAGGGCATAAACTCTCTTATTACTCACCATACCAATTATACAACGCACACAAGCGCATTTCACAATAACGGGCACTAAGATTAATATACGTCAATTCATTATGATGGGGGAGTGATCGATGCCTTTGGGCCATCTCCTGACTGCAGCACCAACATGGAGCCGCAGACACACAGATCCCCCCCTAACAGGACATTTTCCACACTAAGGACATGGATTTAGGAAAAGGCATTTCTTGTCGTGAGGTTAATATCACATGATCCCTCAATTTTCATTTTTGAAAACATTATTTTAAGAGAAAACTGATAAGAGGCTCTTAGACTCTAGTAAGAGATCAAGTGTGGGCAGCCTCCTCGTTGAACCTACACAAATCCTTGACTTTAACCAGGTGGAGTTAGAGTTGCCCACTGGGACAACTAGAACCATTGAGTGGTCAATTACGGCTTCTAGATCCACCTGAGCAGCGGTGGCTGAGGCAGCAGATAAAGACCCAGAACCTGGGCTGTCTGCTTGGGTCAGTGGTTCTCAAACTTGGAGGCCAGTAAAATGATGGACATTTTATAAAAACACAGCTGCTCAGTTCCTGGCCCCCACCCCGATCAAATGAACCAGAACCCCCAAGGGATAAGAAGCAGGCATGTGTACTTTTATTTTGTGGTGAGGAAGACTGGCCCTGAGCTAACATCTGTGCCAATCTTCCTCTATTTTGTATATGGGATGCCACCACAGCATGGATTGACAAGCGGTGTGTACTTCCGAGCCTGGGATCCGAACCCACGAACCCCAGACGGCCGAAGCAGAGCACGCAAACTTAACCACTATGCCACCAGGCCAGCCCCAGGCACATGTACTTTTAACAAGACTTCACTGAGTCTGATGTACCCTAAAGGTTAAGAATCACAGGCTCAATTGATTCCAGCTCTTGATGGAAATCTTTGAGTTGTACGGATATGGGCCATTTAATTTTGGAAGGAAAAGTATATTCCTAGATCTCAGAGTAAACCCGTTAGCCCAATTCATCTTTCTGTTAGGGTGTTCGTGTGCCAGAGGCACTCCCTAACAGGGCAGCATCATAGAGGCACGCCACCTGTCCAAAAAGCCACAGATCAGGAATCCTTAATAGTTCCCTGTCCTCACAAACAGCACTGTGAGTAGCGTCCAGATTCATGGGAAGCTGAGAAATGGTTCCCCCATGAAAGGAAGACAGAGGTGGCTGTCCTTGCCAACCTTGTACACAAAGTGACAAAGATCTGAAAAACAGACATGCAGAAACAGCTGGGAGAATTTAAACTTAAACAATGTCTACAACCATGTTCTGTGTGTTAATTTGCTGATTTTTCTGATCTGCTCTCTAGAGATATCTACTTTATGACATCACCAACGGAAGAAAAAGTTTATTAAAATCAAACGTCTAGGTTCTTGAGGAAAGAACAAATCTTTGGGGTTGACCAATCTGCAATGGATCCCTTTTGTCCTCGAGCTGGTTATTGAAGCACAAGTGAAGACAATGGTACCTTTCTTTTAGGATTGCTTAGAGGATTAAATTAGATAATACATGTGATGTTCCTGGCACATAGTAGTTGGCCAATAAATGTATGTTTTTCTTTCTCTCTGGGACAATTTTTCAATACGGAAAATAATGAACTGTGCCAACTTACATAAAACCGATTTCTAATATCTAAGCAGCTCAAGAATTTGCTAGAACATAAGGTTCTCAAGAGCAAGGACTAGGTCCCCTTTGTCTGCGTGTTCCTGACAGCCCCCACTGAGGACAGTCCATGGTGATGGACTAAGGATGCACACATTTATTGATCTGAACTGGACCTGTGTTGTTACATATCGGCATCTGGCATGTCCTACTTTTCTGTAAGACTAACTCAGAAGGGAACATTATGGTTATATGCATCCCTAACAGCCTCGGGATTCACACCAGACAATAAGAATTTGGGAAACTTCCACTGCATTTGTTAAGCTGGAAACACCTGGACAGGTCCATCTCTAAATGCCATCCTTACTGCAGATCGCAAGGCGCACGCGAGGATGGAGCGCAGCATCGCAGGACTTTTAGGAGCTCGGTGGAAGTTCTGGGGATTAAGCACAGGAAAACTCGCAGGTTTTGAAAGAGGCTTCTGAAATCGAATATCTGTGGTTTCAGCCAGACTACCAGAAGCTGGATACCGTAAGAAGCGGAGTCCCAAGTTACCTTGGGCTCTGGTCTCTGTTGTGTGAGAGAACTGCCTGCTTCTCAAGCAGCCCGGGAAAAAAGTCGGCTTTTGTCGGACTGCTCCCTTGAGATGCCTAGACATGGGTTGTACATGCGTATGTGATATGTATTATTATAAGTAATGTCAACTATTATGAGATTGATATTGTATCAATTGATTAATCAATATGCTGTATTATTATTCATATAATATTAATCCATAATATAATTAATTATGTAATTAATAGATGTATATAATACATTAATATATAGTATAGTATAGTAGTGTATTGTACACACTATATTAATATATAATACAGTATTTTAGTGTGTTTTATAATTATTATAATATATTAATATAATTAACATGCTATATTAATAATTAATATGGCATTAATATATTAAACACGATTTTGCTTCATGGCTTCCATATTGTAAATCTCTTTATTTGGAACCATTGTGCCTCTTAGCAACATTCAACTCTTGTCCTTGACTAGATGGGAAACAACTACGTTACCATTTTAACCAATAATTTCAATAAATAAATAACCTGTTATTGCCAGAGAAATAATAGTTTTGGTGTACCTTTGCTACAAGGGACACTGTCTCCAGTGAACTAACCATGAGAAAGATCCATTTAGAAAGATAGGAAACCATCTAGAATTCGTCCTCATATACAACAAACATCAATTTTCATCACATTCCTACAGTCACTTTGAAAAAATAGCTTAGTAAACAGAAAATGTCGTGAGACAGCAGTGCTCACAGGACAGTAATGGTGAATTTTTTATAAACCAATGTCATCATTTTATGAATGTGTGGTTATGAATATACTGGAAGCAACGTTGGTCTTAGAAGCACGTGGGTTTTGTCCTCACCTGTGCCTCCCCCCACCACCCCCCACCCCTGCCTGCTGTCCTCCCACACATGAACTCCTCCTCTCAGACCTTTAGGAGTGCCAAACTGTCCCTGAAAGAGCTTACAGGTGTGTCCGCCGGGTTCTTACTTTCTGCTTCCACCTTCCCCTGAGAAGTCCCACTGTTGTGCCAGCCAGCATCACCTAATACGAGAAAGAACATGGGCGTGTCAGGTAGGTCGTCGACTCTCATTGTCATAGCTGATGGTGGTCCTGCTAACTCGCCCAAGCGGTGATGAGATTCTTGCAAAGTGGGGTTGGAGTCCTGTCCCCAACCCTGTGCTGCCCCATCACCCAAGCCCTGAAGGGGCTGCCAGAGCCCAGAGTCTCTCCCATAAATAACAATCCCTTGATTATTTTAATTAAACATGGGAACTGAATACCATTATCTACCCTCTTTTCCAGCAGACACTGAAATTGCAGTGACTGATAAAGGAAAATTTATTAATCTATAAGAACAAAGCTAAGACCTGGAGAGGCCCTCTTGCTGACTTCCGGCTCCTTCTACTTCTGGTCACATGGACGCCTGAATCCCCTGCCCCTTGGGAGGCACAATACACATCTAATTGCCAGCACACATGGGGGCAAATTCTCTCTCCCTCTGCCACTTAACACCCTGCCATTCTTCTTGTGGTGGTACCCCATGTTCAGCACCAATTTCTCCAGCAGTCGAGACAATACAGGGTAGGCTGTGGTAGCAAATGTTTATTTCTCTCAGATTTCAGGCTGACAAGGGCTAGCCCACCAAATGGCATCCAAATTGGTGTAGGAGGATGGTGGATTTCCAGAAAGAAGGCTCCAATGAGAAAAACAGAATTAATATATTATTTGATGTGTCCAAGTCCTTGAGGAGAGATTATTGAAGAATCTACTGGAACATTTGGAAGGATTGGTTACAAGAAAAAGCAGAGAAAATAAAAAATGAAGAAATCATGTTTTCTTCACATATTAGTATTGTGTGGACAAGTTTGTGGCCCCATCATATCCATTTTTATTCATATTCTTTGCAGAATATGTATGTCTCCTAAATGATATATATAAATAATTTGTTAAATTTATATAACACCAGTTTAAATGCAATTTTTCAACTTAGTCTCTCCCAGCAAGAATTAATCTAATCTTCTACTATGCTGTTTGACTACATCTCTATAACACTATCCAATACATTATGCATTTTTATGTTATCTATGACAACAGTCTTTCTATATGGTAGAGATTGGATTTATCTGTATATACTAGTTGGCACCCAGCAAAGTATCTTCTACAGAGTAAGTACCCAATAAATGTTTATTAAGTTTAACTTAAATTTGGTAATTCTGTCTAGAGAGAATACTTGCTGTAGAAATATTTATTTCCATGTTAGAAAGGGCATTTATTTATATCTGCTGTGCCTTTTGTTCGTCTTTCAACCAACCATCTGAGATCGTGGATGCTCCATCAGAAATGTGGACAGATGTGAGCACAGTTTGTTTGGAGAAGGCATCCACAGAGCACCGAAGAGCAGAGAGCTATGTCAGGGTTTTGGTTTGGAAATGCAGACCATTCCAGGAAATACTAAAGGTAGCAGGAAGACCCAGTTACAATGGTGTTGGAATTAATTTTAGGAAAAGTTGGTATAAAGGCACGTGAGTCATGAAATCTTAGAATCAGTGTCAGAAAGATAGTCTATCACTCAGGACACCATTGTCTCACTTCCCACCATTCTCTCTCAATGTGTGTTTTCTCAATGTGTTCTAATCTCACCGTGTGATTAATCTACTCTTGTCTCATCTCCAGGAACCCTGAGATCAAGGAAAGTTGATTGGTCTTACCATTGGGTTTCTGATTCTTCGCACAGTGCCTGGCACATAGCAACTACTTTATCAGAGATTTACTGATACAAATTAGCATATGATATCTTTGTCAACATGTTTGTATCCACCTTTCCTGGAAGTCCTAATTCATTTTCAAAATGGAAATTTACTTATGAGTTTTTACTGTGAAGCAGTGTAGAAATGTAGAGGTTGAATTTCAGAAACTCCAGAACCCTAAAAGTTATCACGCGGTTGTGCTAGAAAAAAAAATGACTTTTTCCAGTTATATCCATATCATAAATCAAAAGATGCTATTAGTCTTGTTCTGGGAAGTCTGGTACTAATACCAGAGACTAATAGTTTTGTGATTCTAAAATTGGCCATGACCATATCACCACACTCCTTTCTCCGCCTCCTTCAAGACACTGTTGGTTTCTCCAGCATCAGCCTCAAGTACCACCCTAGGCCCCTCCTACACTCCATCTGTGGAAGTGGATTACTGAATTTGCTCAGCACAACAAAGGATTTGGATCTGAAGTCTGGGCATATAACTCATACCAGTTGGCTCCCCTTGTCTTCTATTATTAATAGGAAGTGAATATTTTCAACCTCAACTTGCACATCACTTCATAACATACTGCTTCCTGGATGTAGATAAAGAATAAATCTTCAAAAATGCAGGACAAAATAAATAGTCCTCTATTTTGATCCATATAGGAATCAGTCACTAGGAACTGGCACTGTTCCTAAAACCTGCTTTACTTTTTTCTCTTCTCCAGGGAGAATTGGTGTATAAACTCAAAACCTATCTTAAAATTTATCTACAAATGAAGCTGAAGTGGAAAATTGAGACATTTAGTCAATTATATATTCCAAAACACTTCCAACTGATATATCAAGGCAAAGCATAGTTTGTGTATGTGTAATTATTGCAATTTGTCATGGTCCGGGAGGATTCCTACCTTTCAATCCTTTTAACCCTTTGAGTTGAATGGATTTAATTCCTCTCTATAACCGTAGGCCTGGTTTCACCCAGGAGGACATGAAGACCTTCATGAAGCAGGGTTAAATTGAGCTATTTGTGGCCCGTCCAAGCTCTTAATAATGTCCAAGTGCCTGGGTTCTTGGCAGGTGCTCTTCATTTTCTGGGCTTCTTGACCCATTTCTTAGTCTCTAAGGCTCTGCTTACTCTGATATCTTGGATGATATTCATATCCTTGTAACCTTTACTCATACGCATTCCAGATATGAATCTACGAGCCCAAGTGTGGGGGTGCATTCTGATAAATTAATCACTATACAGTTCTCCCTTGTAATTTCTATCTCCCATGACCGACCTCCACTCAGACAGCTCGACCTGAAAAGTCCTTTTCTTGAAGCAAGAATTATTGAAACAGCATAAAGAGGAAATTTGTTGTCTTGACATTTGAATTTCAAAAGCTGAGTCCACAAAGTAGGACTTAGAGGAGAAAGAGAAAAGTCAGACCAGTTTTTTTCTGTAACTTGACTTGCTAAAGTTTCCTGAGAATGGGGGAAAGGAGGAAAACCTGAATAAATAGAATTAAATGCAGACCTGTTTCCCTAAAAAGGGACCTGTGTCCGGCCAGCTCAGCCTGTCACGTCTGGCCATATTCTGCTGGAGGAGCTGGAGTACTGGACTGATTGGATTCTGGAGACAGAACCCCCAAACTCCCACTCCCAATTGACAGCCAAGAGTAGGAGCAGAAGTAACGTCTGTGAGGAAGATAGGCTGAATCGAGCCTCGCAGTCTTTACAGGAGCCCAGCGCAGGAGTGGCCATGTGCCTGAGAGCACAGAAGACATGCGGTGGAGAACAGCCTCCCTGTACTGCTCCCTCGAGGGTCAGCGACTGCTGTCAATTCCACATTGGTGATATCATCTTCTTTTTTTGTGCTGTGCGTAGATACATCCAAATCACATTGTGCTAATTAAACTGAAGATATTTCAAGTTTACAAATCCCAGTGCCTGCCTTCCTCCCAAACCCAGAAGTTAAGTTGGAGCCTAGGATGGAAGTGCATGCCAATGAATTTACAAAAATGAGCACAATAAGAGAGCAACGTAAAGTCACATGTTTGTGTGCCAGCCACTGCCCTCGGCACTGGGGATGCAAGAGTGAACCAAATGGATGAAATTCCTGCTCCTGTGGACCTGCCATGCCAGTGGAAGCGGTAATGCCCCAAATAAGACAAGTCAATGTTGGCCACTATGTTGAAGGAAAAAATGCACTGTCCCTCTCAGACAACAAATTCTCTTCCCCCAACATAAACTCTTCAAGAAGAGTCTTAAAGAGCAGAATTAATTCCGTGGATTACACCGAGATTAATGACAAAGACCTTTCAGAGCAGTTCCCATGTGGTTGTTCACTGGTGCCATGTGCAGGACGAGGCCCACCCGTACCAGTCAGTCCCTCCAGCCATTTATGCCCAGGAAACAAACCTGTTGGTGCCTTCTCACAGCACATTCTGGCCTCTGGGATTTGGCCGTGTGTTGAACAGTTAGTATATATTATTTTAGAAAGAGTTCCAGCCTGTCGTTATTTACATACTTAAGACTGTTTGATTCTTAAACCACAGCCCAAATATTTTCTTTTAAAATCTCTGTAAGTATCAAGATGTGTCCCACAAAAAGTGCCCTGTGTTCTCCCTGAAAACAGGTGCATTGAAAAGTACCTGCCTTGTTTTTTAGAAAAACACTTAAATCATTCCTTGAGGTCCAGCCATCAATGCATTTAGATAGAAAATGCTTTCAGAAGAAACAGTCCTTGTTAAAATGTTTTTTTAAAAAATATGGTGCCTTCGCTAGGTATTTAGAAATTCCTCCTGTGGTGAAGGTATACGAGCCCTTCCAAAAACTATCCTGGGTTAAAATGATTAATTATCCCTAATAGACTCTTTTAGAGCCGTGTTTATTCTGCCATGCACAACACAGCAGGAGCCCAGAAATCGCTTCCAAATCCCAGCTTCTTCCAAGAAAATGGAGGAGAAACTGTGGCTGGCACCCAGTTTCTCCCAGGCTGATACTTTCCAGGTCTCTCCCTGTCATCTGTTTGCACGGGAGAGCTCAGACCATCAACACTCCCCATGTCTATACAACTGTCCGTCTGTACTTCACTTGTTTCTGCCACTACATACATCTCAGAGAGAGAAGTCATATTCAGACCAGAGCATCATTCCTGTTGGATGGAAGTACCCATTGCAACGCCAGGGTACCTGGGGTCAAAGATGTGCAGCGCCCAGCTAGTCAGCAGGTGTCCCTGCCAGCGGGGAGCACAGACGACGCTCTGTTTGGTAACCACTGCCTGGGGTTGGCTGGTTGCTGGTTTGCACAGACTTTGGCTTGGCAGCTGCTGTCCTGCTACCTAAATCCTTCAATTCAACCTCAGCTTTCGTTTTTTCTCTGGGCTTGGATGAAACTATCTTTCTCTGGGTAATTCAAGACCCTGGAGGTGTATGTGTGGTGTTATTTTTCTCACTCTTTCACTGCATTCAATTTTCTGGGAAAGGCTCATAAACTAAGATCACAACTAACCCACACAGAAACTTTAAGTCGTTAATTTTACTTTCTGGAGATCCTTTCGTTTATCTCACTTTGTTCTAAAACCGCAGGCCTGTGTAGGATGGAGCTCTCAGGAGAATGATGCTGTGAGACATATAAGCCTTTCCAGGTGAAAACCGAAGTCATTAAAGGCAGAAACTTCTAGAAGTCTATCACTGTGGCCATAATCTTTAATAATGAGGAAAAGAGAAACTTCTCCTGGTCTAGTATTTTATTTTTAAGAAGGAGAAATATAAATTTAGGAGAAGAGAAATTTAAGCAGAATTATAAATTTGTTGAGGAAAACAAAAAGGTAAAAAAAAAGTCTCGTTAAATGAAAAATAAAATTGGCTACTGCTAGGTTGGTACCAGTCTACCAAATTTCCATAACTGTACTGTGTCTTATCAATTTTCCTAGTTAATTTACGAAGACTCGAATCTGATCATAAAAAGGGGTCAAACAAACTTGAATCTGATCAAACAAAGAAGTTTGTTGAAAGGCTTAAGAGTCTTCTCAGGTGACACTGAGTTACAGATCCAAAGCCACATCACACAGCAGAAGCTTCTTCCTACAGTGTCCCAAGGTAAGGTTCATGCCCTCACCAATGTTGTCTCGAAGTACCCCACCTTGGAGCGTCTCTGGTCCTCTGCTTGGTGGGAAACGTTAATCCTGCCTTCCTGGGCTGTCAACCATCTCTGTTCCTCCCATGATAATTTAAATTCCTTATGCAAATAGTATGTTCTGTAATTCCAAAGTTTTTAGGATAGATGTGGAAAGTACATCCTCTAAATGACATTCATAATAAAAATAAATTAAAGCAGTATATCAGGGTTCATCCAGGCATGGATACCTTTCAAAGTCTTCTATATGATTCTAATGTGCAGCTAGTGTTAAGGAACACGTGTCTTGGGTCTGATTCCATAGCACGTGACAGTGGAAGGTAGGGCATGTGTACATGTACGTGTGTTTGGAGTCAGACCAGAATTCAGACCCTACTTTGTTACTTGTCATGTGGCTCCTAGCAAATCATGTAAACTATCTGACACTGAAAATTGAGTAAAAAGCAAATATAAAGATTTTCCTCACTGGATCATTGTGAGTGGTAAAAAAAAAAAAAAGAAAAGATAAACATCACAGATGTAAAGTGCCTAGAGCTGTGAGTGACAAACGTTAGAGGCTGCAACCTGCTCTGGGTGGCACTGCCTGTCCCAGTCTTCTAAACCCTCTGCTGTGGCTGCCGCATCTGAGAGCCTCGTCTTCCTTCCTGACCCATGACTCCTGGTCAGAATTTTCTTGCCATCCAGGCTGGTATAAATAATATTTTTTAAAAAATAGTCCTCTGAATAATCATTCTGATTAAACATCTACCTTCTCAGAAAAAATTTGTTTGTAAGGTTGTAAGTTTGTGTTTCTTCCACCCATTCATTTACTTATGCAATTAATATTTATTGAATGTAAACATTTTCTAGATACTTATATTATAGTGAAGGATAAAGTGGGAATAGACAATGAATAACTAAACAAATTTGTAAGTGAAATAATAGCACATTGAAAAAGTGTGTAATTAAAAAAATAAACATGGGCCTGAAAGAAAGAATGTAAGAAGAGTCTGCCATAGGTTGAGGAGTGAAGTCCTCATCAAAAAGATAGAACATCTTCACCTAAGCTGAGACCTGAAAGCTAAGATGGCATATAGATTGCTCCATTAAAAAATCACCCAATGCGGCCGGCCTGGTGGCTTAGCGGTTGGGTTCACACATTCCACTTCAGTGGCCTGGGGTTCACCAGTTTGGATCCTGGGCGTGGACCCACTCAATGTCCATCAAGGCAAGCTGAGGCAGCATCCCATATAGAGGAGCTACAACTCTACAGCTATGATATACAACTATGTACTAGGGCTTTGGGGAGAAAAAAGAGGAAGATTGGCAACAGATGTTAGCATGGGGCCAATCTTCCTCAAAACAAAAATCACCCCAAAACATAGTGGCTTAAAAAAACAACACTGATAGTCTCACAGCTTCTGTGGTCAGGAATCCCAGTGTGGCTGAGTGGGGCCCTCTGGTTTGGGGTCTCTCACAAAGCTTTAATCAAAACACTGGCTGGGCTGTGGTGGCATCTGAAGGCACCACTGGGGAGGAATCTGATTCTCAGCTCACTTGTGTCTTTGTTCCAGGACTACTGGCCTGAAGCTGCCAGGAATTCCTTGCCTGTGGGCCTCTCCCTTTGACAGGTTCCAACAAAGCTGCTGGTTTCATCAGAGGGAGCAAGTGAGAAGAACTAAGAACAGCAAGACAGAAGTCACGGATTTGTGTGACCGGATCCCAGAAGTGGCACTCCATCACTTTCACCATCTTCTGTCCACGAGCCGTGAGGCACTAGGTTCACCCACACTCGAGGGAGGGGTGGCAGGCACAGGGGCATGGAGACCAGGAAGCTGGGATCACTTGAAAGCTGCATACAACTACATGGCACCCATGAAATGAAGAGCAGAGGTGGGGGAGGAGCATTCTGAACCCCTGGCAGGGAAGCATGACAAGTCAGCTTTGAGCATTCAAAGGGTAAAACCTCGCTGGTGGTTGTTTTGGTGATGATGGGTATAGGAAATAGGGGAAATAGCAGAGAACATCTGACTCTGAAGACAAGATCCTTAGCAGAAACCTATTTTCTCCCTTACAATTCCATCTTTTTCTATTTTGGAGAACTGTTTTTGACACATCAGTTCATTACTCTTAAAAGCACCTACTATAAAGCTATAACCCAAGACATGCTAAATATAGTTGATATTTACTTAGCACTTCATAAATTCTTCATCGTTTCATAATTGTTGATTAACTTTGCATTTTTAGAGTTTAAAGAATCATAAAAAGATGTATTTTTATTTGCAGACCCATTAATATTAGTTAGACATTCTGTTCAAACTCCACTTTTTTTCCCTTTAGTGTATGGTTCTATAACATTTAACCCTTTAATAGATGCATGTAACCATCACTATAATCAGGATACAAAATACAAACTTCACCTTTTAAGTGTTGCTTTAGTCATGGATACACTCAGCTGTAATAAATGTACACAACTATAAAACATGGCTCTTATAAAAGCTTCCACATAAAATGCATTCACCACATTTGAGATAAAACAAGAAAATAGAACTTATGCAATGGATGTATGCTTTAATAATGAAAATTAGATAATCTACAACATTAACTTTTGAAGGCACATTTTCTGGTCTAAAATCATTTAGTGAGCTCTACATTTTAAAGATATGGAATATTTCAAATAAACGGTGTTAAGTGGTTGACAATAAATATAAGTCAATGCATATCATGAGAGTTTATTTATTGTATTCTTTCTTTTTCTACAAATAGAGAAAATTTTTCTGAATTTGGTCGAGAGAAAAAATCATGTGCTCATTTGAATGAGATGGAGATAGGAAAAAAAAAAAAGCTATCCACAGATTAAAAGCAATGAATCAGAAAGGAAACTGTGGGACGCTGAGCAGAGGCTGAAGGTGGCAACGATGTGGCAGCCTGAGGCGTGAGAGACATGCCAGGTGAGTCTATTTGTGTTATTCCCCTGTTTTGTGACATAATGAGTAGGAGTGGGCTTTGGAATCGTGGAATTCCAGTTTTGAAGCTGGGATGCCCCAGCTATTGGCTTTGTGGTCCTAGTAAGGTTGTCTGCTCTCTCTGATGTCCTCAATAATTTTTTTGCTACTGTAACAGCTCCTTCAACACTTTGTTTTGAGTATAAAATGTGGTTGCAGAAGCCAAGGACCTGCATAGACCTAGCACAGAATGCAGGTTCCATTTCACTGGTGGAGGAAAAGGCTGAGGCGCTCCAGTGTCCTCTGAATGCCGACACCATCCTGCCCACAATGGCCTCTGACCCCATCTGCGACTGCTCTTCCCCTCTGCCACTCCCTACAGCCACACTGGCTGACTCTTTACTGTTTCTTGAACTGCTGCCTCAGGGATGCTCTTTCTGCTCTGAGGGCTCTTGCCCCAGATATCCACATGGTTTGCTGTCCTGTGTCCTTCAGATCTCTGCTCAAATGTCACTTGCATGGACAGAATGTCCTCGGTGGTGCTCCACTGTCCCACAGACCCTGTGTCCTCCACCTGGCTTTCTTTTTCTCATGGCACATGGCTCGAGGCTCCTGGGCTGGGCATGGCTTAATTCATATAGTCACGTGTGTGTGTGTAGTTTCCAGAATGTGAGTAGAGTGGAAACTCCACAAGGTCTCTGCTTTTTCCCACAGTATATTTTCCATGAACTTGGCCCGAGCTGTAAATTTCTCCCCAGCCATTATAATAGTTATTTTCACATTCTTGCATATAGGACTCAGGAAGAGCACAAGATATGAGTTGAAAGGGTGGAAAACCTGGGGTGTAGAGAAGTTTTTGCACAGACGCAGTCTCCAATGCACTCCAGTTGCTGGTATTCGATCTGACCTGGGAAGTCGAGTTGAGACTTGGGGAAATAGTTCATCCAGGTGGGGCTGCAGGGCCAGGTGAGAGGATGTTGTCCCAGGCCCACAGGCCCAGACAGGGCGCTGAAGCGTATCCCTGAACAACCGCTGCCTACGGCAGGTTGGCACCATTCCTCAGAAGCAGGATGTAAAGAGAGTGAAAGGAAGAAAATGTAAAAGAAGATGCATCATCCTTGATAGCCCCAAGCCAGGTCTGTATCTCATCTAAGCTTGATTCCGGGAGGGCCTCATTACTCTTTATTTTTATTTTGACAGAAGCATTTCATGTGGGAAAATCACATTTTAGATTCACCTCAGCTGAACTTATGTTTGTTGAGCACCCAGCTTCTCACAGCCTTTCAAATAGTCATATAGGATCCATTTGCCTGCAGAGAAGGCAGACGTACCTGTTACAGTGAGATCCTGTGTTAACTATCACGTAAGCAACCACAGAAATTACTCAAGGGCTCGGTTAGATGCTATTGTCATCATTACCTACCCATAAAAAGACTTCCAGAAGCCAAACACAGAGTTCAAAAACGTCATTTCAGCTCATGTTGAGTCTATAGAGCATTTTTATAGTCTTTAAGATAAAGAAACAGTAATTTAAACTACAATATTTTTGCTGATGTAGATTTTAATTTTGATACCATTATATTGCAGATGTTTTAGTCTGCACAAAATGCCCTGTCATTTCCCATGAACACTGAAGATGGGTCAAGTTTGTTTGCAAACTGGCTGCTGGCTCATGGACAAAAATGAGCCAGCTGTAACACTTCCATCACATAATCCTAAATGTGAAAAACTGTGTCCCTCACCATAAGAAGAAATCAAGTGCTGTGGGTTCTCTCTAAGTCTTTCAGCAGCGGTTTTGTTCCCAATCTTAAGTAAAGCATAAATCACACGTTGACGACTTCACAGTTGTGACAGGTTGGTAAGTCAACGTTCTTGTGTCTAGTCGGCAAATGGAAACATCATACAAATATTAATGCTTAGAAAATAAAGAACTAAATTCCTTAAAATGACATTAAAGTGTCTTCAGAATCTGACCTGAATTTACTTTCATGACAGTGTCTCTAACCCCTCCCTTGAGTCTTATCAGAATATTCACCGTTTCCACACAGGCCGTAAGCAGCATCTTTGCCTCCATCTATGCTGAGATAGGTTCTGCCACCTACCACAGTCCATCACTGAAATCCCACCCATTTCAAATAAACCCTAATCATTGTCCTCTGGCCCCATTCTCTACCTATGTTTCCATATGACTCTGCTTATGCAATTATCATGATATTCATCACACTAACTTAAACTGGCTTGCATACTGAAACTCCTGGTGAACCGTAAGCTTCATGAAAATAGGTGTCACATCACAGCCAATTCTTTTTAAATTGACTAAGCCTATTCATGAACCTCCTCCTTGTGTGTCAGGCACTGTGGATGGTACTAAAGGTACAACAGTAAAGGGCAGGGTCTCTGGTTTCAGGAAGCCCACATTTTAATATATAAGATAGATAGGAAAACAAATACTATAAAGCTGTGATAACATTATGCATATGAGGCATAAAAAATAATCAGCCTCCATTTTCCTAAGGAAGTGAACCCTGAGCTAATATCAAAGTGAACCCTTCTTAAATATCAAAGAGGAATTTTTCAAGCTGAGATATGCCAGAAGGTTGTTGCAGGTGAAGAAAACTTGTGTAACTACATTAAAGCAAAAGTGTACATGCTGAGGCTAGACGAGATGATTAAAGTACAAGAGATACAGATGCTGCATGAGTGACAGATGTAACTAGGTTGGAAAGGACTTAAGTTTTATTCTGAAAAAACTTGGGAACTCTGTAGAGTTTTAAGTGGGTTAAATATTTTTTGTAGCCATGGGGAGGATGGATTTCAGTAGGACAAGACTACAGACAGACATCACTCAGGAGGTTGTTGAAAGGACTCAAGAGAGAAGGAATCAGTGTCTGAGCTGCAGTGGGGCATCCAAGAGGAAGATATGGAAGCACACTTGGAGACATATATGAGAAACATAGCAAATACTTGTGGAACAAGTGCACGAATGAACGAAGGCGAGGATTCTACCTCCAGGATGGCAGCACGAGGAGCTCCATGAACACATTCCTGAGCAAAACAATCATAACTGGTGAAATTATTTTAAAAACTACAATTTAAAGTCTTTGGAAATGTCCCAAAAGGTACACAGCAAATGCAAGAACATTTGCTTAAGGAAACCTGCTAGATCTCAGTAGGAACAGTGAGAGTGCTTGATACACGAGCCACAGCTCACCATCCCATCTCAGCATGACAGAAACTCCACTCTGCATGTATGTGGCCAGAAAGACAGGGCTCCCAGTCAAGGGCTACAGATCTCCTGGGGGGAGGAGTCCACATACACCAACATACAGAAGGAGAGAAAAGGAAGGAAATACGTGAAGAAATAATGTTTGAAAACTTCCCATATTTGATAAAAAATATTAATCTAAATATCCAAGTAGCTCAACAAACTCCAAACAGAATAAATGCAATTCAAAGAGACCCACACTGAGACACATCATAATAAAAAGATGAAGGTCAAGATGAAATGTTGAAAGTAGAAAGAGAAAAATGACTCAGTCTGTACAAGGGACCCCAGATAAGATTAACAGCTGACTTCTCATGAGAAATTGTGGAGTTCAAAAGCCAGTCAGATGATATATTCAAAGAGCTGAAAGAAAGAAAAAAAAATTGTCAACCAAGAATCTTATATCCAGCAAAATTGTCTTTCAAAATGGAAAGTAAAATTAAAATATTCATTCACAGATAAACAAAAACCAAGAGAATTGTTGGTGGCAGACCCACTTGATAAGAAATGTTGTTTAATCTGAATGCAAGTAATGCCTGGTAGTAACTCAATAAACACAAAGAAACAAGAACCAGTAAAGGGACTTTTGTAAATATAAAAGATAATATAAATGCATATTTCTTCTTTATTCTCTTATCTGATTTAAATTTCAATTGCATGAAACAGCATGTAAATGATTTTATTGTTGGTCCTATAGCATATAGAAATGTAATATATTTGACAATAATAGCACCAAGGAGGTGGGTGGGATCAAAGTTGTAAATAAGGAGGAAGGAAATGACACCAGATGCTAACTTGTATCCAAGGGAATAAATGAAGAGAACCAGAACTGTTAAATTACAAGGTTAATGTAACAAACCCTGCAAATATACATTTGCTCTCCTCTCTTCTCTCAGCTTCTATAAATGATATAAAATTGCATAAAGTAATAATTATAACAATATATTGTTGGGTTTGTAATATACATAAATGTCATACGTATAACAATGATAGCTTGAGAGGGAAAAAGGAGCCAGAGCTACAAAGGAATAACATTTTTATATCTCACTGGTATTAAATTAGTATAGATCTCAAGTAGATTCTGATAAGTTAAGACATATGTGGTGAGCTCCAGAGCCACCACTATGAAAATTAGTCAAGAAATATAGTGAAAAATCATTAAAGAAATTAAAATGTTACAAGAGAACAGTTTAACTTGATGCAAATGAAAGTAGTAATGGAGGAACAAAAATACTATAGACATATATAAAACAAAAGTAAAGTATCAGACATAAACCCAACTCTATCAATAATAACATTAAATGTGAGTGAATTAAATAATCCAATCAAAAAGCAAAGATTGTCAGACTAGATAAAGAAAACAAGACCCACTCTATGCTGTCTACAGGAGACATACTTTGATTTCACAGATAGAAATAGGTTGAATTCAAAGAATGGAAAAAAGATAAATCATTCAAAAACAACATTAAGAAAGCTGGAATGGTATACTAACAATGGTATACTAGACAAACTAGACTTCAAAACAACAAAAAAAAGTTACTAGGGATAAAAGGGACATTTTGTAATGATCAAAGAGTTAATCTATCACTAAACAATAACAATAATAAACATATGTACCTACAGTAGACAAATTACTGACCTGCTAAAGATAACCGTACCATAATTTCCACAACTTGGAAATGTTTTACATTACACAGCCAAGGAGATTTTGCAGGTGTGATTTAGTTAGGGATCTTGAGATAGAGAATATCTTGGATTACTCAATGTAATCACAAGGGTCTTTGTGAGTGAGAAGCAGGAGATTTGGAGTCAGACAGTGAGAGACTGGAAGATATCATGCCACTGGCTTTGAAGATGGAGGTTGATGCCATGAGAGAAGGAATGCAGGAAGCGTCTATAAACTAGAAAATGTAATGAAACTGATTCTCCACTAGAGTCTGCAGAAAAAACACAACCCTGCCAACAACTGGATGTTAGGACTTTTGGTCTCAATAACTAAGATAATATATTTGCATTGTTTTAAAACTCTGAGTTTCTGGTAATGTGTTACAGCAGCAATAGGAAACTAATATAGATTTTGATACCAGAAGTGGAGAACTACTGTAAGAAATACTGGTTTGAAATTGGGAAGCGGGCAGAGGAAGGAAAAATTTTATGGAACATCATAGAAAAGGGCTAGATTGCTTGAGGAGACCATTAATAGAACTACAGAAGTTAAAGACTCTACTGGTAAGGACTCAGAAGGGAGTGAGTAGCATGGGAGAGGAAGCATATATCACCTTAGAGAATAACTAAATCACCATAAACTGATTGTAGGTGGAAATATGCACATTAGAAATGATCCTGACGAGGGCTCAGAAGGAAGTGAGGAGAATGGTAGCAGAAAACTATATAGCACTAGAGAATAACTAAATCTTCATAAACAGACTGTAGAAGAAATGTGGACATTCAAAGCATAGCTGGTGAGGGCTCAGGGGGAAATGGGGAACATGTTATTGGAAACTGGAAGAAAGGAAAACCTTGTAATACAGTGGCAGAGAGCTGAGCTGAATTGTGTCCTACAGTTACATGGGAAGCAGTCTTGTAGGTGATGAACTTGAGTATTTGCCTTAGGAGATTTCCAAAAAAAGCATGAAAGATGCAGCTGGTTTTCTCTTGCTACTTAGAGTAAAATGTGCAAAAACAAACAAACAAACAAAAAAGATAGATCACTATTTGGCAAAAAGGAACCAGGATTTAATGATTTGGGAAATTTTCAACCCATTCAGATTGCAAAAGACTCTAAAATTTGCAGATTCACAATTAGGAAAGTGTGCTATGGAGAGAATGTCAAGGGTGTGGCTGAACAACGTTCCAATATAGGCATAAAGCAAGGTTAACATGAGGGAAGCCATATTGTAACTTAGAATAACCTCTAACCAACCCTCCCAGCTGTATATGGTTTAACATACACATAGCCTAGGTGATAAATAGCTACTCTCCAGGAAATATACACACTCTGCAGATTATAATCCTGGCTGATGCATTGTGATACATGACAACTTTGTTCTGTTGAGCTTCTTAGGAATATGGTGACCTCCTCAGAGAAGAACATCTATGCTGCCATCCACCATGATGACAACTGAAAGACCTGGTGTGGCGCCTCTGGTCGCTGATGCCAGACGGTCAACATACCTGAGCCCCTCCTTCATAGCCCACTAGCCCTATATAACGGCTTGAACTGGGTGCTTGTTTAAGATGGTCTTTGGGACATGAGTCCACCATCTTCCAATTTTGCTGGCTAATCTAATAAATCCCTTTCTCGACCACCGACTTATCTTGCTATTGATTGACTTTAGTGTTGTGGTGAGCAGAATGACCCCTTGCTTGGTTACACTTCTGCTAGTGCCTCAAAAGGATGAAAATGTCAGAGCATTCAATTTCACAGACAGGTCTTTGAAGAGATGAAGTGTGTGACTCATGGATCTCGTCAGCCACCTCAGCAGAAACTGAAGATAGAGATGGGGTTATCAGGAAAGTTCTGTACAGGAAGGTCTGTATAAAAAAGTGCATTTATGTAACATTCACAGGAGATCTACAAGGTCCTCAAAGATGTTACACCTGTGAAAAACTGAAGGCTTGGACTAAAAAGAACAGAGAGAAGATGAATAAAAGAAGGCTCTCAGACTTCCAACATCCACAATCAGAAAACAGGCTGATAAAACTACTCAGCTGAAACACGTGAAGGCAGCCTTTAGGAACTAGAAAAGGCAACAAAATAAATTCTGCTTCAGGACCTCCAGAGGAAACGCAGCCCTGCTGACACTTTAATTTTATGACTTCTGATTTGCAAAACTGTAAGGTAGTAAATTCACACGGTTTTAAGGCACTAAGTGTTTGGTAATTTGTAGCAGCAATATAGGAAGCTAATACAGCATCTACAATGTTGCTCCAAAACACACAAAGCAAAAATTGACAAAACTGAAGGTAGAAATAGACAATTCAACAGTAATAGTTGGAAACTTCAATACTTCACTTTAAATATGAACAGAACTACAAGACAGAAGATTAGTAAGGCAGCAGAAACTTTGAACCACACTATAAACCAACAAGATCTAACAGACATCTAAAAAACACTTGACCCAACAACAGCAGAGTAGACATTCTTCTCAAGTGCACATGGAACATACTCTAGAAGAGACCATATGCTAGGCCATACAACAAGTGTGATGTTGTGATATAATAAGAAATGTATATTTGGTCTTTGTCCTTGGTTCCTGGCACAGAGCTTCTAAAATCTTTGTAATTTCCAAACTGGTAACAGTAACAGGAGCATATTTTGTTATAATATTCTGTTTTTATTCCCAGCTCCTGGCTAGCTCCAGACTGATAAAGGTGAAAGCAGCACCTTTTGTTATTCATACAAAGCCCCTTTCCAGCACCTCTGAGTTTCTGTTAATGAGGTGACTTCTGGAAAGCCCTAAGGATGGGGGCCTGGTTGCCAGGGAAACTAATTATGTGATTAAAGAGTTGGGACTTTCAGGTCCACCCTCAACCTCTGGGGAGGGGAGAGGAGCTGGAGATTGAGTGAATCACCAATGTCCAATGATGTAATGAATTATGGGTATATAATGGAGCCTCAACAAAAACCCTAAATGAAGACATTCAGAGAGCTCCTTGATTGCTAACACATAGAAGTTCTGAGAGGGTGATTTGCCTGCCATGGAAGCTCCATGCCCCTTCCCTCCTTTTCCCTATGCAACTCTTGATCTGGTTACATTCTCAGTAAAAATCGTGTATCATAAACTGGTAAATATAAGTTAGTATTTCCCTGAGTTCTGTGAGCTGTTTCAGCAAATTATTGACCCCAAGAAGGGAGTTGTGGAATCCCCAATTTATAGCCAGTCAGTCAGAAGTACAGGTGACAACCTGGAACTTGTGATTGGCATCTGAAGTCAAGGCAACTGAGCCCTTAACCTATGGAGTCTGTATCAACTCCATGCAGTTACTGTCAAAATTGAGTTAACTTGTAGTACAACCAGTTAGTGTCCTCCAAGAATTGGAGAATTGCTTGGTGTAAAACCCCACACACATTTGGCTTCAGAAGTGTTGTTGTGAGTAGAGAGAAACAAGAAATTTTCCTTTTTTGTTTTTGGTGTGGATGATTGGCCCTGACCTAACATTTGTTGCCAATCTTCCTCTTTTTGCTTGAGGAAGATTATTGCTGACTAACATCTGTGCTAATCTTCCTCTATTTTGTATATGGGACACCGCCACAGTATGGCTTAATGAGCAGTGTGTAGGTCCACAGCCAGGATGCAAACCCCAGGTGGCCGAAGCAGAGCACGCAAACTAGGCCACCGAGCTGGCCCCAAGAAGTTTTCCTTTTAACAAGCCTCAATAAGCTTAAAAGGATTGAAATTATAGAAACTGTCATCTCCAACAAAAATGGAATTATACTAGAAATCAATCACAAAAGAAATTTTGGAAATTCACAAATATGTGAAAATTAAACAACCTACTCCTAACTGAGCAATGGATCAAAGAAAAAAATCACAGGGGAAATTTAAAATATTTTGAAATAAGTAAAAATGAAGACACAACCTAAAACAACTTATGAGACTCAGCAAAAGCAGTGCACATAGGGAAATTCATAGCTACTCTTAAAAAAGAAAAAAGAGGGGCTGGCCCCGTGGCATAGTGGTTAAGTGTGCGTGCTCTACTGCTGGCGGCCTGGGTTCGGATACTGAGCGTGCACTGATGCACCGCTTGTCAGGCCGTGCTGTGGCGGCATCCCACATAAAGTGGAGGAAGATAGGCACAGATGTTAGCCCAGCGCCAGTCTTCCTCAGCAAAAAGAGGAGGATTGGCATGGATGTTAGCTCAGGGCTAATCTTCCTTACAAAAAAGAAAAAGAAAAAGGATCTCAAATCAGTAACCTAACCTTCCAACTGGACATAGTAGACCAAACTAAACCTAAAACATGCAGAGGGAGGAAGTAACAAATATTAGGATGGAAATAAATGAAATAGAGAATAGAAAAACAATAGAGAAAAATCAGTGACTCCAAAGGTTTGTTCTTCGAAAATATCAGGAAAATCAAGAAACCTGTAGCTAGACTGACCAAGAAAAGTCTTAAATTTCTAAAATCATGAATGAAAATGGAAACGGATCTAGAAAACTTACAAGAATAAAAATGATAACAAGAGGATACTATGTACATCTGATATAAGCTAATTAGACCACTCAGATGAAATGACCAAATACCTATAAAGACACAAACTACAAAAACTTATTCAAGAAGAAATAGAAAATTTGAATAATCCTATAACAAGCAAAGAGATTGAATTAGTAATAAAAAAAACTACCTACAAAGAAAAACTCAGGCCTAGATGACATCTACCAAACATTTAAAGAAGAATTAATACCAATTCTTCACAAACTCTTCCAAAAACTAAAAGAGAGAGGACTACTACTCAACTTCTTCCTAAGACCAGTATTACCCTAATATCAAAACCAGGCAAAGACATCGCAAAAAAGAAAACCGCAGATCAATATTTCTTATGAATATAGATGCAAAAGTTCACAGAAAAAAGTACTAGAAAACTGAATCAGGCAACATATAAGAAAAATTATATGCCACAACCAAGTGGGATCAATTCTAGGAATGCAAGATTAGTTCAACATCTGAAAATTAATTAATGTAATACATCATACCAATAAAATAGAATAAAAATAAAAACCACATTATCATTGCAATAGATGCAGAAAAAGCATTTGACAAAATCCAACATTCTTTCATGGTTTAAAAAAAAAAAAAACTCAGAAAACTGGGAATAGAAAGAAATGACCTCAGCCTCATAAAAGGCATCCAGGAAAACCCCAGAGCTGACAGCTTCCTTGATGGTGAAAGTGGATGCTTACCCTCTAGGACCAGGAACAAGACATGGGCGTCTGCTACATCACTCCCATTTTTGTACTAGAGATTACAGCCAGGGTGATCAAACAACACTTTTAGTGGTTTCCTAGGCCGGCAGAGATGGCAGAGGGTGGGGAAGGGAGATGATAGCTAAAGAGTGTGGGGTTTCTTTTTGTAGTGATGAAAATGTTCTAAAATTGACTGTGGTGATGGTCACACAACTCTTTGAGTGTACTAAAAACAATTGAGTCACACACTTTAAATGGGTGAATTGTATGAATTATATCTCAATAAAACTGTTTAAATGTGCATATGAATCCTCATAGATTTAAATGATAACCTAGCCAAAGCTAATTCATTTAATGCTATTCATTTAATTCTAGTCCCATAAAGGATGTAGATCAAAACACTAAAATAAACAGATGGTTAGATGCACCCCTTGCTAATTACCTCTTAATATGGCAGGCTTCTGTTTCCCTCGCGTTCTGATCTTACATAGTGAGAGGGCACATGTGTGCCTGCTGGGGTGCGTGGTGGAGGGTACAAGATGATTGGTGATTCGTGTTCCACAGCAAGCCACAGAACAACTGGCCCTGTGGGATGGTGGCAGGCCCAGACACTGGGGCTTGTTTCCTAGGTGTTAGTATTTGTTACAACTTTCAATAAGGTATCTTCTTCTTTTAAGAGCTACTGTCTTCTCACTTAAAGAGGTTTCACAGAAGGACAAAGTGTACAAACGGACACTCTTGCTGTCTGTATGGATTCCACACTCACCAGAATAGGCTGGCTTGGAAAACAGGCCGATGCAGGTTCCTCCATGGCTGCAGAGTTGTCCTGCTGACCCAACTCCTGATGTGCAGACAGCCCGTGGATTGGTAGAAAATACAGTGACTTCCGCCTCTGATTCCCCTTTTATGGAGGAAGGAAGTGGATAATTCAATCAGTGGATAATCCAGAGGAGACATCCTGTCTCTTATCAATGGGATTTGAGAGATTCCTAAAGCTTTATACCTAAACACAAAATTGTTGGGTAATTGACACTGTCAGATACTGTTGACAGATGAAAAAATTTACTACAATTGTGTGGGGAGGTGGTATTTGCAGTTTCTATTTCCTTTTTCTTCCACTATGGATACCTTCTGTAAAAATAGGAATGGAAGTTTATATGTACAAAAATGTCCATACAACTTATGTTTTAATAGGAAAAATAGAGACTGTGTAAACGTTTAACAATAAAAGAATGTCCAAAATATTTATTAACACGTCTCTAGAATATATCACACGTCTCATGTAATTACTCTTTCCCTTCCCTTTAACCTAAATAATTAATGTAACTTTACTCTCTTTACTTCACTGATGTTGATTTAACTCTTTTATTATTCCATTATTTCCTCTATAAACTTATTACTTGAAATCATATAGAAGTCTTTGTTTAATTGCACTAATGGTTAAATCCTGAATCCTTAATACAGTCTAATACAAATAATTACTTTTACCACCTCCCCCAAATGCTAATACCTTCAACAGTTTCAATTCTATTTTTAAGCTTCCTGACATTTGTATTACTGTTTTTATGCATTTTATACTACATATATTTTAAACTCCATGAGAGATTTCTAGAATTACTTCACAAAATAAAATTCATTTATATTTATTTATAAATTATAAATTATCCTTTCCTTTCCTCTTCAGTCCTTTCTGCATTCCTGGTTTTCAACCTGGGATTATATTCCTTTCGGTGTGATAACTCACTCCAGTATTTTATCTAAGACAAGGCTACTAACAATGAAAAGTTTCACTTTAAGTTTTTCTAGAACTTCTTTATTTGGGGCACTATTGCTGCTGGGTGTAGAATTCTGGTTTGATGAGAGATTTCGTTTAGCATTTTAAAAATGTTGCTCTGTTGATGTCTATCTTATTTTCTTTATGGTTAGAAATCACCAATTGGCCTTTTTCTTGCTTATTTGGCCTCTATAATCCCTAAAATCCTTTACATTAACTTTGGCTTTTAGACCATAGTTTAGTTCATTATTATTTCCTTTGTAGTCACTCTGCTTAGGGAATGTTGAATTAATTGAATCTGTGGATTGATGTCTTTCATCAACTTGGAACATGCTTGTGTATTTTCACTTCTGATATCAATTCCTCCCCACGTTCTCTCAACTCCCCTTTTAAGCACACCCCATGTGTCTTCTAATTCTACCCTGAATTTTCCAATGTCATTGACCCCATGATTTTCTTGGGAGATTTGCTCTTGAACTGTCTTCCATTTTAGTAAACCAGCCTTTTGCTGGAATCAATTCCTTCTTAATTCCTTAAATTCTTAATTTGACTTCTAACATAAACACAATATATAACTTGAATTTTTTTTAAAAAGAGCTAGCAGAGCATTTTGACAATAAGGAGAAAATGATTTACTTTTGATACAATAAAACTCAAATAGATAGGAGAAAATTATAAATTGGATCATATTAAGATATATGAGGAGCCAGTATTCATTAAAATTCACCAGTAAGACAGAGTGGGTGGAAAACCTGAGTATCTTGTTCTTTGTACTGATGTGGACTACATTTTGAAATGATAATATTTAGATTTCTTGGGTTAAATAAAAATGTTATAAAATCCAGTTTCATCTGTTTGTATTTACTTTCTTTAACATGTCTTCTGGAAAATTTAAATGACATAGGTCATGTTGTGATATCTCTGTAGGTCTTGGTTGGATAGAGGCATGATGTGATGGTTAATTTTAGGTGTCAACTTGACTAGACTCAGGAGTGTCCAGATAGACTGTGAAGCATTATTTCTGGGTGTGCTTGTGAGGATGTTTCTGGAAGAGATTAGCATTTGACTCCATAGTCCACATAAACAAACCCACCATCACTAGTGTGGGTGGGCATCATCTGATCTGTTGAGGGCTCAATAGAACAAAAAGCAAAGAAAGGCTGAATCCACTGTCTCTTCCTGACTTGGGATGTCCTTCTTTTCCTGCACTTGGACATCAGAGGTCCTGGTTGTCAGGCCTTCAGACTTTGACTGAATTATATCACTGGTTTTTCTTGTTCTCCAGCTTGCAGATGGCAGATTGTGGGACTTCTCAACCTCCATAACCTTGTGAGCCAATTCCTACAATAAATCTTCACTTCTATATGTTTATATATATTCTATGGTTCTATTTCTCTAGAGAATCCTGACTAATACACATGGATAACAAAGTGCATATTAATTGAACATGGAGGAACTTTCCCAAGGCATAGGAGGCTCCCCCAAGCCCCAGGAGGAAGCAACACATCCCATCCAGGCAGCAGGCATGAGCACGTTCACACACACACACACACACACACAATCCCAAGTAATTTGAAAATGTGCTCAAGCTCAAACTCTCACTCTCTGCCTTATTGTTCATCACAGCTGTGATTTCTACATGGCATGTTCTACATCCTTTGCCATTTATTATCTATTTCCTCCCACTAAGACTAAATCAAGCAGGCACAGTCAGTCTGTTTAGTTATTTTGTAGATCACAGGTATTATACCAGAGCTTTGCATGTAGTAAATGCTCTAAAAATAGAATGACCAAATAGTTTTCCCTCCAAACTGGAACATATCTGGGAATGAAAAGGGTAGTGCTAATAATTATGATAAGACAACAGAAGAAATATGTGGTGAAGACAGAAATAGAGGTTTTAAAATTAAGATGAACTAATCACTTTTGCATTTTAAACAGATCATTGTGACTAGAATCTCATGATTAGATTATGAGGAGAAAGGATTTGGAATCTTAAGCTACTCTTGCTAATTTATTGCAGTGTACCACTCTAAATGTGGTATCTTTGCACAAGAGTAGTTAAGTCGAGGGGCCGGCCCCGTGGCTTAGCGGTTAAGTGCTGGCACTCTGCTGCTGGTGGCTGGGGTTCGGATCCTGGGTGCACACCAATGCACCGCTTTTCTGGCCATGCTGAGGCTGTGTCCCACATACAGCAACTAGAAGGATATGCAACTATGACATACTGTTCTGAAGGTTTTCAAAAATCTCTAAATCTCAGAGTACAGAAAAATCAATCTCGTAAAGCTGTTACCTGCTTCAAAGATTGTCCACTCGTATACCATCTGGCTTTGTTTATCCTCACACCAAGACCCCAAGAATTAACCAGAAGAGATGGCTGAGAGCACATCATTTCAGCTGTAAATATTTCTGTTTCTCTTACAGATGAGGGATTTTTGGAACACAAACACAATAACATTATCACACACAAAAATAAAAATGTCATTCGGATAATCAACTGTCTAGTCAGTATCTAAAGTCTCCCAGTTTTGTCAAGGTTATTTCCTGGTTTTACATTTTGAGTCAGGATCTTAATGAAACCCTTCTTTTGCAATTGGTTGATCTGTTTCCGAAGTCACTTTTAATCTCTTAGTAGTTAATGCATCTTGGGATTTGGGTGGGATATGAGTGTGTGTGCTTGTGTGTCTACACCAATGTGTGAATTCTTTCTTTCCTGGATGGGAGTGCCCTGAAAGGAAGGACCTGGGCTGTGGGAACCAGGATTTCTACTCTGCTTCAGACTGAACTGAAAGGGCCTCACTGGGTGACACTTGCAGCCTTCAGAAAGGAGGGGGAAGAAGTACCAAGGAATTCAAGACAATGGCCCTTGTCTTACAGGGTGTTTCCAGGGCATGATGTTCAAAATACCGGGTGCTAAGACTTTAGCTCCATGTCGTCGGGTGGATTCTCAGCATGAGCTCTGAGCAGTGTCTGTTCACCACCCACGTTGGGAGCATTTCAGTATTTTAATTGGTAAGGTTGTGTCTGTTGTGTCTGTGGTGTCTAAGATTGGTGGCATTCCCCTCCTGGACTTACTTCTATACCTGACCCTCTCCTGCCTCATCTTTCAAAACTCCTAACAGGCAAGTTTCACATCCCTGTAACACAAAGCCATATAACCACAGCGCAGACTGGGGAAAAGAACACAGCTGTCCCAGGGGCTACATGGTCTATGCCCTCAGGCCAAGATGCCCCTTTGGGACAAGTCAGTAACAACACAACTGAGTGTGTAAACTAGTGATTGTCTCAGACAATGGACCTCAGAACCACATGGGCCCAGATGTCACCCAGGGCAGCAAGGGACGGTGTGGGTCATTCAGTGGACAGGATTAAGGTCTATTGTCCTGACAAACCAGAGCTCAACACTGATCCATCAGGCCCAGCCGGAGGGGAATGGCCACAATGTACCTGACAGAGAGGCTAGGGGCCTTCACGGGAATTTCTGCCCAAAAAGAATCATACAAGGAAGTGCGGGGATGCTGGAAATCCTAGTTCACAGGGAGCAGTGAGGTTTATGGAACAAAGTCCTGTTATAGCTTTAAAAGCTGCATCATGAATCTTTCCCTCTGGATATGAAACAAGTGGGAAAAGGACTTCCTAGGGCATGGGTCACAATAACAGGTTTCCAATCTAGGCGAAGGGTGAACAGGGAGGCCTAGAAGCGGCCTGATGGGATGTCCTGTCGGCCCTTAGTCCATCGGCACATGGTCTTCCTCTGGCCTTGTCTGTTTCACATACAAACTTTTATCTTTTTACATTTTTTCCTCATTTAGTGTTGATGCAAATCCAGAAACTGGTTAGAAAATGGCAATTTCCAATATCTGATCAAAGAAACCTCAACAAGAGAAACAAAAAACATTCCTTCCTCCTGGAAAGCTGTAGAAAGACAGCCACTGTCCTGGGGAAGCACATGGTCCTGGTAAGTGCTATTTGAAAGACACCCACATTTCAGTGGTTGTTGCTCTGGCTGGGAAAGTCCCTCCAACCTCTACATCCAGGGAGATCTGAGGGGCTGTCTCTGCTCCTGGCCCAGGTGAACCACACTGAAATGCACCTGTCCTCTGAGGAAGGGGGACTTGAGGGTTTCATTCAGTAGCCAGGGAGGAGGCTGGACCTCCTCCCTTCTCCCACATACAATAAGCTGTGACCACACACAAGTTCTTAATTCAAGGAGGAAAATAAGATTCTGTGTCTCATTTACATGAGCATAAGCAGTGAAAGAACCACACCACAACACCCAGGCTGTGACAGAAACAGGATATAATGTAAGAGTCAAACCTACCATTTACTATTAAAGAAATAATATCACTCTTCCCCAATGGGTTAACGGTCACTGGGGTGCAGATGTCAGGGAGTTGGAGGGGGTCGTACCCTCCCTCTGGAGCTTTAGGGGAAACCAGGGAAAGTCTTAGGATGTCCTCGTTCACTCAGGGTGGGAAGAGCTGGCCCAGTGCACCACGAGGGCGCCAGTGTCACTGCTGGTCATGAGGATCTGCACTTGTGGTCTCCAGAGTGTGACGGCTCATCGCCAAGGGCGTGGTGGCTGAATAGAAGAAACAGACTATTTTGGGGTCCCTCCCTGAGATTCATGGCACAGCTCCCTGCACCCCTGCACTCTGAGCCAAACTCTGTGCCGAGTGCTCAGTCCATCAACAGCACCCTGTTTGTCCCTGATGCAGGAGGTATCATTTAGCATCACCCACTTCAGAGTATGCAACTGAATCCCAGAGAGGAGAGGGGAGCGGCCTGACCCAGGCTTGGTCAGCAGTGGAGCTGGGATCCAGGCCCATGCTTAGCCCGAAGCTGTACTGAGCCCCTGGATTCAGTGGCTGCTGGTCCACACACTCACTCGGCCCTGAACTGGAGGATGTCCGGTTCCTCTTTCTCCTGAAGAGCCGCATTTTGCTCGTGTTCTGGTGTGCGGGCTCCAGCTGGCAGGAAACCCAGTAGCTATACGACAGAATAGACCTGTGAGCTACCAGGAGCCACACCTCAGGTGCCCCTCCCGGAGCCTGCCAGCAGCTGAGTCCCAGTGCCCCATTGGTCACCATGCAACGAGTTACGTGGCTGATCAGCAAGCCTGGCCACAGGCTCTGGAGCTGGCCGTCAGAGATAGTCTGCCCTGCCCTCACCCAACTCCTGTCCCCTCACCTCTCATGGACACTGATTGGCTCCATGGCCTGGAACAAGGCCCCAAATCGTTCTTCGGGCTCCAGGTCATACTGATTTGCAGCCTGCTGGAGCAGCTGGATCCTCCTGATGAGCTGAATTTCTGGGAGGAAGAACAGGATGCAGACAGGGCTTGGGTGGGGAACCCTGCCAGGGACTTGCGGGGAGTGAGGATCTCTTCTGGGTTCTGTGTTCACTCGGGAACCCTCCTTCCTTCCCACTCCATTCAGGACCTGCCTGTTCTCACAGTTGGCTTGAATTAGTTCCTCATCCAGGAAGGTGTCCTTGATGCCAGCCCCTACCACACCTGCCAACGTGATGGGATGCCCAACTTTGTGGATCTGACTCTCCCAATAAATGTAAGACCCAAGGGATGAGACCAGAGAAAGTCTTGCCAGGGGAGGTCTCTGATTTCCACTTACACAGCCTGCCCACAGCTGCTCACCTCACACCATTTCTGGAAGTTGACCCGATTTCCCTGGAAGGGAGACAGCCAATGTCCATCAGAAACAGCCCCCTAAGCCCATAACCAACTCCCATCCCACCCCTTCTCAGGCTGCAGGACTGTCAGGACCCAGCAGAGGGCTGACTTTCCACAAAGAGAACTTGACACTGGGCCAGGCTCTAGGCTCAAGAATAGGAGGGACAGGGGAGCTGAGGCCAGAGTCCTTATGTAGCACACCTTCTCTGATGACAGATGGGGAGACTGAGGCCTCAGGGAGGAAGGGACAGCTGGACCACAGATGTGCTTCCTCACTTGCAGGGGCTGATGGCACTCCCCCAAGAGTAGGGCCAGAGTGGGAGGTTGAATTCATCTCAGACACAGCCTCCTGCATCTCTGCAGGCAGGCAGCTATGAGCTTCACCAGCTTAGGGAGCCTGGTGGCGGGCTTACGCGGAGCGTCCATACACACATTGCTAAGATCGGCCTGACTCCGCAGCTCCCAGGGGTGGGCGTGGGGCTCTCATGAGAGGAGGTTTGCCAGGTACTGAGAGCTCAGGGCCCAGTGCAGGACTCCCGCCTCCCAAACAACAAGATCCTGCTCCCTGGCCCCACCTTCAGGCTCACTCACTTCCAGATCATCCTCCATCCCAATATCCAGCAGCTTCAGGTGATAAAGGAACGTGCCCAGGAAGGGGACGACACCCTGTGAAATCAGGGTGGGAGTGGTGAGATGAGTCCCACCTCTCAGGTGCCCCCATGGACCCTCCCCCAAATCCCTTCACCCCAGCCTCCTGCCAACCACAGACTCCCACAGAGAGCAGCCTAGGACCCTCAGCAGTCTCTCCCCAGTTGCCCCCTCCAGGACCACCCAACTTCCCCAGTCACCTCCCAGGGGTGGCTTTTGGCAAATCCCGGGGTATGTGAACCCTGCCTCTCCCCTCCATAATCCATCCTGGGCCCAGCCCTTTTAGTCCTCCTCCTGGTCACTTCGAGGGCAGGCATTTCAGGCTCTGGGGCTCTAGGAGCTGGGCTGGAGGAGGAGGGACCCCTCTCTTGGAGAAGCCTCCAACCATGAGTAGAGAGACCCCCACCTCTGACACCTGAACCCTCCTCCTAAGGCCCCCTTACCTGCTGCTGCTGCCTCTCCTGGGCTCCCTGGGGGTCCATCTCCAGGGTGGCCCACACAGAGGTCACCTCCTGCAGGGTCAAGGACAAGCTCAGGAGGCCATGCTCCCTTCCCCGTGTCTCCCAGGCCCCTGATCCTGGACCCTGGACACCTGGTGTATATGGCTGCTCCCATTCCAGAATGCTAAGATTCTACATCAATCCCAGCTCCAACACTCGCTCCTCTGTGCCCTCAGGCCTTCCCAGGCCCCTAAGCCTCTCTCCTCATCAGGAAAGTGTGAGGAGGACTCCCCGTGCCTCCCAGGGTCCCCTGAGGACTCAGTGTCATCTGACTGTCACCAGTGCTCTCCCCTCCCCCCTCGAGGAGGAGCACAAAGCCCCTGCACATTCCTCTCCCCCTTGTACCTCATCACCCCTGTGAGGTCTGGACCACAGGACTTCTCCCTCCATTTCCCAGATGAGGAGACCGAGGCCCACAGAGGGTCAGTGACTTGCTAAGGGGCCCACAGAGGAGAGACCACTCCCCCTCCTAGCCAGAGGCCCTGGCCCCCGGCCTTCACTCCTCCTCCAGACACACGTCTGACCAAGGTCCTGTCCTCTGGACTCTCTGGGTGTGGTCAGGCCCTCAGTTAACCTGAGCCATGGATGGGGAGGCACAAGGTATCTTGGGGGGCCCATGCAAGTGGCTTCTGTGTTTTCCAGCCCCCTGCGATTCTCTGACACTAGGCTGGACCTGAGGCCATGCCAAAGGCCTCAGCTCCCTAGGATCCCCTCAGGATGGTCGCTGCACAGAAGTCCTCCTTCATTCACTCAGGAAGGCGACCCCCTTGTGCCACATCTGAGTGACAGTGTAGGGCATGACCACGGCGCTGTGTAATGGTGACATTTGCATCCTTTTTTACTTGGAATCTTCTAATATCCTGTCAAGAAGGTCCATTAAGAATCTGTAGGTTCCCTGATAATTTTCATTGCCATCTGGGGCGTATCCTTGTCAACAAGGCACCGGGGGAGACTCACTGGTTTGTCAGCAGTAGACCACTATCCGACTAGAGTGCACAGTCCCAGAGAGCACACAGATCTGTCCCAGATCCACCATTTGGCCCAAAGCTGGGCAGCCCCTGTGTCCACAAGGCCTGTGTGACCTCACAGTGCCCATCCCTGGGGCAGGCAGGGTGCCCTTCCCTGCGAGATGCAGTGCAGATAGAAGGAGGAGCTGGGGCCTGGCTTCCTGAGGACAGACTGGGCTGCTTTAGGAAGAAAGGCACCCCCACCCACTCCATCCACCCACCAGCCTGGAGGAAGATAGGGGCCAGCTGATGGGCCTGCAATGAAGCCAGAGACCTGCTCATTCTGCCAGGTCCTCACCTCCTGGAACAGTCCAGGCGACACCACTTTATCCCGTGACCAAGGCCTCCTGCCCCAACCAGTGCCCACCTGCCCCTGCAGCTCACATCCCCCATTTCCTGTCAACCTGGACAAGACAGACTGTTATTTCTCAGGGAAACTTAAGTGATAAACTTACCAAAGCACATCCTGCCTGGTCCCTCCCCCCTCGCCTCCCCTCATTACAAATCTCCAGCCTCCACTCACCTCCTTGAGCAGCTTCCTGCTCTCCCGCTGGCCTGTTTTGATGATCTTTTTAAGTTTTGTACAGTTCTTCCTGAGGAGGGAAAAAAGGAAAGAAACACTGTGGAGTGGTTTGAGGGTAAATCCCTTTTGTTTGAAAACCAATGAGATCCAGACAGCCTGGATGAGCATTTTCACTGTGTCCTCTGAGCCCTGAGGTGTCTGGGACTGGGGAGGGGGCACTCCTATTGTCACCTGGGGCATGCATTCTCTTATCTTCTCAGCAGATGTGTTTTAAACAGTCTTAATTTCACGTGGACACAGAGTTCTGTTGGTGAAAACACTTGAAAACTTGGCTCAAACCAGGATCTGTCACTTAGGGAAACTGATTCCTGAAGCAGAACCATTGGCTTAAGTTTTCAGAAAGAATCCAATCCTGCCAACCAGGTCAGACCATATCCCCAGGGTTTGCTGTCTCCCAGGAGGTCCCAACTGACTGAAGGGCAATGCCAGCCCTGTGGGGGGTGTCTGGTCCACCCAGGTGGTGCTCGCATGGAGACAGGCCTACCCACCTGGACACCCATCTCCATGTCTCTTTTAAACGCTGAATGGAGGGGACCTGCAGAGCCCAGAGGATCCCATGGAGACAGGAAAGGTTGCTCAGGCCGTGGCATTCCTGGAGAAGGGAAGAGAATGAGCTGTGAGGGGGAGCTGGAGCCCTGCTTCCTCTGGCTTCTGTCGCCTCATTGACGTCTCCTGTCCTGGATGAGACAGCGGCTCAGGGAACCTGGGAAAGGCATAGCTGG
Source organism: Ceratotherium simum simum (assembly GCF_057802395.1). Taxonomy (NCBI): domain Eukaryota; kingdom Metazoa; phylum Chordata; class Mammalia; order Perissodactyla; family Rhinocerotidae; genus Ceratotherium; species Ceratotherium simum. Next base: position 171,832 of record NW_028261262.1, read on the forward strand.
AACCTGATGAGGAATACTTCCAGGGAGGAGGATTTTAGCTCAAGCCAAGGAAAAAGCCCAGGAAGGGGTGAGCTTCCCCCCACTGAGACCAGGAGTCAGGTCATCGAGGCCCTGGCAGGAGGGGCCTAAGGATTGTGCAAAGGTTCAGACCACAGACTTCAAACATGAGAGCTGAGAAAGGAGAAGGGGCAGTACCCCCGAATCCAGAGAGGGGCTCTCAGGGCCTCCCACATCTTACCTTGGCCACCTGGATCCAGAGCTCCACCACCCTGGCCCTGTCCTGGGCCGTCATGCTCGGGTCCCCAATGCAGGTGGTGCCGACACATTCGACCACTCTGTTACAGTGGGTGCATGGATGGTGGGTGCCAGGTGCTCATTGCCCCTGTTATGACACTGGGACCAGATGGAGTCCAGGAAGTCATGGGGCATCACTTTCTTGAAGAGCTCCTGGGGTGGACAGGGAGTGTCACCCAGCTCTGCCACAGCCCAGCTCAGCGTCCGCAGCTCCAAGTCCCAGGCCGGGTCATAGGTGAGAGCTGGAGCTCAGGAAGCTGAGAATGCAGCCTGAGGTTTGTGGGAGTCCCTGGGTGTTGCCTGTGTCCCCTGAGGGTACCCAGCACAGGATGACCCAGGAACCGATACTGTGGTGCAGGGAAGTGGCATTTGCTCACCGCCCAGTCTCACTTCTTCCAAGCACCAGAACTCGGCTCCTGCTTGACCATCTCTAGGGGCATCTCCCACCCTTTCTGACCATCCTCTTTCAGATGCACATTCCCCCAAGGCAGCAACAACCATGGGCTTTGTTTGTCTGCCTTGTAGTCATGTACACATTAAGTGCCTAATTAGTGCTGAGGCTGTTGAGGCCTCCTGGGCAAATGAGTGAACTACCCAAGGATGAGACAGCACTTCAGTGTGCTCCCCTCCCCCACCAAAGCGCAGACTCTGCCCAACTTCCTCTCTGCTCCACATCATCCATCTGCACAGCCACTCTGCATGGCAGATGCTCTCAAAGTTCATCCCTACTTTCCACATGAGGACAGCAAAGGCTTGGGAGTTAAGAAGGCTGCTCAGGTCACATGAGGGTAAGTGGGGAAGCAAGAGGTTGGACCGAGATCATGGGATTCTGGATCAGGAAATGGCAGGTGTGGGACAGCTCATGGCACAGGGAAGGCCGGCCCCACCTGCCCTGAGAGCCCCGCTGCTCACCACATCCATCAGTGTCAACTGTTCTGCCACCAGCCAGGGAGGGAACTCCAAGAAGTCAGGCTTCTCCTCCCTCAGCAGGTTCTTGGTGGTCACATCCCAGGGGCAGGTGGGCTCTGGGGCTGGATCTGGCTCTTATGTTATCTCTCCAGGTGGAGGGGGGATTCTCCCTGGAGACAATGGTCCAGCTGGCTCCAGCACAGGAGCTGGCACTGCGGCTGAGCTGATATTGGTGGTGGCTTTTGCCCTGGAGGGACTGATGGAGGTGACACTGGCTCCAGCTCTAGCACAGGTGCTGGAACTAGAGCTGGATCTAGCCGTGGAGCTGGCCCTTGCTCTGGCTCTGGAGCTGGAGGGAGCTCTGGAGATGGTACTGCAGCAGGAGAAAGAAACAGTTTCACTCATGTAGCTGACATCCCCTGTGACTGCCAATGCCAGTAAAAAGACCACTGCCTTTAAGGGAACCCAGCCTGTGAAGACCCTGCAAATCATCTTCCCAGACTGCAGTCCCCTCACCTTCCAGATCTGCCTCAATGGGCCTTGGATGCTCCAGCTGGACCTGGAGAAGGTAGGCGTGGCTCCCCAGCTGCAAGCCAGGCAAGCTGAGATGCAGAGAGGTCAGCTTCATCCATCCTGAAGCAGGGAAACTGCAGGTGTTACCAGAAATCCTGCCCTGGGTCCAGGCAGGTTCCCACCAGAGAAGAGATGGCACTGGGGGAGGCAATTTGGCAACAGAGTCAGAGGCATGGCCTTTCCCTCCACACTTCTCATGCAAGGCACCCTGGCTTGGGAATGGGCCCTGATGCCTGCCCCTTCCCCTTCTGGGGAGAGCCCCATGGCAGCCCTGAACCCTGTGAGGCTGTCCTGGCAGTAGCAAGGCTGTTCATCCAGCAGGTTGAACACAGAGTCTGTCGTGAATCTCTTCCTGCTGACACTCTTCTCCTGAAGGGCCGGGACACAGCCCATCCCAGCCCTCCATGTACTTTTGCAACGGGATTGAGCAGAGGCCGGTTTTTGAATGGGTTGCTCACAGACCTCCTGTCTTGGGCCTGGAGATGGTGGTCAGAAGAGGTAGATATGGAGAAGGGGAGACAGATTAAGGTGAGACTGTGATGGGAATGGGTCTCTTGGAGACAACACAGCCCAGCAACCCCTCTGCTTCCCAGGGGTCCTGGCACCCATCCATAGCACTTTGACTCCTGTCCTCCTGGAGTGGAAGCCACCAGACCTCAGCCTTCCCTTGGGACTCAAAAGATGTGTGAGATGCAAGGTTCTGACAGGCTCGCCTAAGCCAAGGCCCCCATCTCTCTCTCTACAGCTCATTCTGTAGAGACAGGAAGCCCTTCTTCTGGACCCAAAGACCACGCACTTTTTTAGATGGTCTTGTGCTCTGCCCTCCTGGCTGGGATAAGGGAAGATGCCTCCAGCTACAAAGGAGGCTATGAGGGCATCACTTGGGATGTACCCTGGAAGACAGGGCCTGTGAAAGATGTCTAATGTCACTGTCTGACTCTCAGACGACAAGTGAGTCACAGCGATTGTGTCTCCTTCATTCACTATGATTACTAAGTGTCTCCAAAAGTCCTGCATGTAGTAGGTGCTTAATCTACACACTTGAATGAATGAAGTCCAGTCAGACTATCCCCGATGCTTGAGTGGGCCTAGGGCCTCTCTGCTGCCCCAGAGATCCTTAAAGGGCTACCCCAAGGAAAAGGATCAGGACCAGCTGAATGGAATCTCAACTCCTTGACAGGCTGCTTTCCATGTGCTTTTCCACACTCAGAAAAGCCTCATCCTAGAGATCAGTGAGGCACACTACTTTTCAAGGCGAGGAGAGAAATAAACACCATGAACAGCCACAGCACATCCACAGCCCTCTCTGCAGATGAAGGCACCAGGTAAGCACCTGCCATTGCTGATCCCATTAGTCCCTACAAGATCACCATGAAATTTATCCTCCCCCTACCCCCAGTTTTCAGAAGAGCAAACTGAGGCTCAGAGAGATGTGGGAATTTGCCCAAGGTACATAGCTGGCAGAGGGCAGAGTCACGACTGTGCTGAGGAGGGAGTGGCTACTCACCTAGTAAACAGCTGGTCCAGGATCCGGTGGGATGTGTCTAAGGCCGAGTAGTTGACCATGAAGGTGGTGAAGCTGGAGATGTTCCTACTCAGGAAAGCTGGTGCCATGGACTCTGTCAGCTTCTCCATCATGCCTGCCTGGAGGGCACGCATCCTGCAGGCCTCATTTAAATTCACAGTGAACTTATTCTCACACTGGGGGAGAGGAGGAGGGACATACAGTCAGTGATATCACAGTGAACCACCAGGAGGACTGAGGTGACTTTCTACCCTCCTGTGTAGCAAGTGGGGAGGAGTGGAGGTCCAGATTCGTTTGGGAGTGGGACTGTGGGGCACATTAATGAGAAAATTCTGGGGGGTGGGGCAGTCCCATGGGATTCTCAGATTAGAGTCTGCATTCTAGTACTGCCTTGGTCATCTCAGAGTCCTGCGTGTGAAGACCCCTCTGCACCCACACTCACCTCAGAGCACCCCTGGTCATTGATGGACTGGTGCACTTGTATTCTCTCCAGGGAGAGGGTGAACTGGAAACCATCCACCAGCTCCTCGCCCATGTCTGGGTGCAGATCTGCAGTGACAGTGTCCAGCAGTCAGGCCACGAGCGATCAGGGGTCTGGCTGGACTTTGCCGTAGGGGGAAATCCCCCCACAGATCAGGCACAGAGGGGAATCTGCATAGACTCCAACAGGGAATGGGAGGACACCTTGAGGCCCCGGGATTCACATGCAGATAGAGGAGCTTGGTCCCAAGCACTCACTTTCCTGCAGCCAAGATCTTGAGTATGAACATGACACACTGCCCGACTCCCATCATCTAGCTTCCTACTCCTGCCCAGGCTGATTGTTCCTCATCCCCACCTTCCCTAACTCCACCTCCCACACACACACACACACACAATGAGTGTCAAAGGGTGTGGGGCTGTCCTTTTGAGATCACAGTTCTGGCCTGACCTAGAGTGGCCTGCCCTGGCCCACACTGCTACCTGATCGTTACTCCTGCCAAAAGGCCACAGACATTCGAGGTGAGGGCTGAGCCAATGTCTAAATCGACTTAACACGCTCTCATTCTGGGCTTTCCGGGTGCCAGAGCCTCGGAAAGTCACGGGATAACATGAGAACATCCTGCTGTGTCAAGTGTCTCCACTCAAATGAACTGGACAGGAGGCTGTGATTACAATGTGGGTGCCTGGTAACCAGAGTTCTAAGTTCTGTTGGGGGCTGTCACTAAGGAAGTGAGGTCACTTCTTCAAGGTTCTATCATTTGTCCCCTTCCTTCAATCAGACCCACCTAAAGCCCCCTCTAGGCTGTTGGCTGCTCTCCCTCCTTGCCCGTGTCATCTCCATCACTGTACACAAATACACATCACCACCCTCCCCACAGCTCCTTGGGAGTGGATCCAGGACCCCAGCTTTGAGGAGACAGAGCTGAAGTCAGACCTCTTTTTGCCTACCAGTTCTGTGTCCTGGAAAAACTGCTGTGCCTCTCAAGATCTGCCCAGTCTCCCAAGCTGCACAATGAGGATTGGGCTAAAAACAGATTCCTAGGGACCTTGTCAGGATCCATGTGATAATACGTACAACATCTGTGGGCTGGTGTCACATGTGTCTAATGTACACACTTAGAGATGGAGGAAGTACAAGAAGGAGTAGGACATCACATAGAATACCAGTCAGAACTTCTCTGGGTTCCAGACGTGTGATCTTGGGAAAGTGACTGCCCCTCTGGGCCTCATTTTCAGGTCTGCATCCTGAAGGAGTTGAAATTAGAGGAAATTCAGACATTGTAATCCACTGGCATTAACCCTTCCACGGTCCCCTGTTTTACTCAGAATCAGTCCCAACTGCCTCATGTTGGCCTATGTGGTGGGAGCCTCCACAATGGTCCCAATGCTCCCTGCCTCCTGGAGTGCACATCCTTGTGTCATCACAAAGTGGTCAGTATCTGGCTTCTGAACAACAGAACACAGCCAAGGTTATGGGATGTCACTTCCAGTTTTAATTACAAAACGTCGGTCACTTCCCGATTACTGGCTTACATGGGTTCCCTACTTACCTCCCTCCTTCTGTTTCCATCTCTCTCTCTCTCTCTCTCGCTCTTGCTCTCTATCAAATCACCAGAACTGGGAGAGCAAGTGCTGATGTTTTCAGTTGCACTATGTAGAGGCTCCATAGGAGAGAACTGAGGGAGTGTCCCGCCAACATACAGACAGGAGCACAGACTCTCGGTCCTAATGGATCCTGACAAAACCCATGTGAGTGATCTTGGGTGGGAATCCTCCCCCATTTGATCCCTGTTGAGACCACAGCCCCTGATTCACAGAGACTTTGAGGCAGAGGCACCCAGCTAAGCCATGCCTGATGCTTGGCTCACAGAAAATGTGAGATGTTCAATATTTGTACTTTATAGGTGGTAGGTTTTGGAGTAATGTTGTCACAGAGGAACAGAAAGTAACAGTCTACCATGTCCCAGGATCCAGCCTGATCACCCTCCTCTCTCCACTCCTCTCTCTTCTCAGGCTCCCTCCAGCCACAGTGGCCGCATTTCTGACTTTCCCTGGTCAAACTTTCTTCTTCCCGTGATTCTCTGCACCAGGGTGCCTTCTCCTTGACACACTAACTGTTCCCAGACATAGGCAGGGGTGCTTACACCTGTCATTCTGGTCACAGCAAATGTATGAAAAGCCTCAGGGAGGCCTTTCAGAACCTCCTAGCACAGTCTCTACCATCACAGTACTTACATCCAGAAGAGCATTACATGATTTCCTCCTCTTTCCTCCTATTTTGATAAAATGAGTGCATGAGGAAGGGATGTCTGCTTTGGCTGAAGCAGAGGCAACTCCTTCTGGTTATACCAGGCACATGACTGTCTCTTCCAGGCCGAATTTTTCCCACCACGAGTCCATTGTTTAAGGAAACCATCATTCCCTCTCTTTCATGGGTCTGGTTTCCCCAAGATCACAGTGAACCATCCCCTCTCCCTGTGCTGTATCACCATAAACCCACAGCCAGAATATAAGCACCAGGGTAAAACACCACCAGATCCTGAATTCAGTCACTACTGAGACCCTCCCATCAATGTTGTCATTCAATGGTGACTCCTGAGGACACCTTTCCCCTGAGACCCACTCCCAGCCTGTCCTCAGCTTCTTACAGTAACACTGAGATTTCCTCAGAGTCCTCCCAACCTGGGCAAGAAACATTCTGAAATGTTCTCTGTATTAATTTTCAGGGACTGGGGACACTGGTAGATGTAATTTGAGTGGGTATGTGCAGTAGTTTCTACGCAGGTATTCTATTTTTCATACACAGATAAAATAGTGTGGCTACTCAATGCACCAAGAAAATGGATAACTGATCACATTTTTTCATGATGTGAAGTCTTTAGAGAGTAAATGTCATGGTTAGGAGCACAGACTATGGAGCTAACTCTTCACGTCCAAATTCCAGCTCAATCCCTTATTAGATATTTGTATTGACCGAGTTATTTACCTGATTGGTGCCTCAGTTTCTTCATCTCTCAGTTGGCAGTAATGATCAGCATACCTATTTTGCAGGATTATGGAGAGTATTAAATGAGTTAATGTTTGAAAAATGCTTGGAACACCTAGTGTATTACCAGTGCTGTACCTATATATTAGAAATAAAATTCAGAAATTCTTCTGACACTGCCTGTGAGCCCCAGAGGGTGAGACCATTGCCTGGATGTATGTAGAAAGCATTCCATGACATACGATGAATAAATGAGTGAACAACATTGGTGAATGCATTGCAAATGTCACCTAGTCACCCTCCAGGAATTCCCAAGCCGAACCACACACAGACATTCGGGCTCTGTCCTGCATCACACTCTCTGGAGGAATCACTGGGGCTTCTTGGACCCTGGTAACCATGTCCACTAAAGGTTCTTTTCTGTCAGCAAAGCCCACTCTTTGTCCAATTGCTGCAGCTCACAGGGTCTGCACTCTGATCCTTGTCATCACTCGAGGCAGAAGTGTCATCCCCAGAGCTGGGCACATGCAGAGACTGAGCCTTGGAGAAAATGATTCCCTGGCCCTGGGGTAGGTAGAAGAGTGCAGGGACAGAGTGGGATTTGGGGAAAATCCTCCAGGTGTTGTCAGAAAGGATGGATCCAGGGGATGTGTCAGCAAGGACTGGTCTGGTTGGTGGGCCTTGGTAGTTAAATAGTGGGGGCTTTGGGAAGTTTCGTAGGTACTAGCATAATACAATCAATATGACGGTCACGAAATCAGAATCAGCCTAATTTAGGCAAAATTATCCCAATGTCAGCTGTTCCCTGACTCTCTAATCCAGTTGACTTATAATAAGGGTATTTGTGTTCTATCATCTCCTTTTCATTGATTGGCTAGAGTAATTATTCTTTACATAGCCTGTCTATTTTTACATAGTAAAGAAAAAGTGAGTTTTAAAACAACCCTCCTGGGAAAAGTCTCCCTAACATATTGAATTAATAACAGAAGCCACGACAGGAAATTCACCACATATCTTGAGCTTTAGTCTCTGGTTTTAGATCTTCCTAACTGGTAAATTACCTTGACTTCTTCCTTCTTTCTTAAGATTAGTCCACTTAGGACTAAGTAGGAGTGCAACCTCACGCCATGTGAGAAGTGGTGGGACACTAGGAAGAGGTTTGTTTCATTCTATCAGTGTGTCTGTGTGTGTGTGTGTGTATGACAGTTTTTGCTGCAGCTTTCAGTGTGGGCCAGTGTAGACTCCATTTCTATGGAAAAAATTTCCCGAACCACTTTCTCTGTACTTTATTTTCACTGATGGCTTCATGGGCACTGTCCAATAGCAACATTAAGCACACTCTATTATAGAATTTAAATATTTTTTTAGTAGCCACATTTCAAAAAAGTAAAGCAAACAGGTGGAACTAATTTGAATAGTATATTTTAATCCATGATAAAGAAGATATCATCAATGTGGGTGCAGTCTATACAAAACTAATAATGAGAGAGTTTACATTTTTTCCTGGGTTTCATAAATCCAGTGTGTACTTCCCACTTACATCACAATCTCCATTTGTAAGTTGAGTTTTCTCAGGCATACGTTTTCTGTACTGAGATTTAATGTTCACAGTTGTCAAATAAGAGTCACTAGGAGTGGGGTGGATGATAATTTCACCACTGATTTAAGCTCTAATGGAGCTATGAACACCAACTGGTCAATGGGTTAATCAAATGAATAATCATATAGCACAGAAGAATGGTATGATTTGGAATTTAGAAAAAGACTGTGGACCATGTGTCCTGACAGGGAGCACCATGGATTTTGTTGTTGAGAGTGACAAGGACAAGAAGAGAATAAAGTCATACTCATAAGTGTCTAACAACATGGGGGAGAAGAAATGACCTGCCGTAGTCCTGAGTTTTAACCACGAGCTCTCTGTTCTTGACCCAAATCTCTTTGATGATGGCCCAGGACACAGGTCAGATTAATCCCCACAGAAAAAGAGGGAGGGTAGAAGCACAAGGCATCTGACATAATTGTCTTGGGAAGGCAGGATTCCCTACCAGATTATAACTTTGATCCACTTTCACAATTTATTTTTATAGGGTAAGAGAAAAAGAAGTATGATGGTCAAATCATCACAGAGGAAGCGACATGATTGTGGAAACCAAGCCAAACCAAAGCCTGGTTTGATAATCTCCATCCCTTTGAGGATGTCCAGTTACATATTCAAGAGGCCAGTTACTAGAATCACATCCTATCCTGGCAATGAGGTCAGATGCCATCAATTGGTGGAAACCTTGGAGCAGCCCCAACAACTCTGCTGGCAGAAGAGACTGCAAGGTCTCTAGGCCTGCAGAGTGCGGGAGAACTGTTAAGTCCTCTGGACCTTGCCAAAGCCCTGCCGAACCTTGCACCTAGTTGCACAGGTGCATCTCTGCCAGGTGTGCTCGCAGGTGGTCTGAACTCCAGTCCCATGCCCACCCCTGCCTTGTCTTCAGATTCGGCAGAGATGATCCCAGGAGCTGGTCTGTACATCCCACAGCTCCTTTACAAACAACTTCTGGTGACTAAGGAGGATATCAGGAAACAGGAAGAGAAAGTGAAGACGGCAAGAGAGAGACTGGCGGTAGCACTGATGCAGACAGACTCGCTAGAGAGGCAGGGAGAGTGAGGGGCCAAGAAGAACGTCCCGACAAACACGATGAAGAAAAGAGAAGACGATGCAGATGACATAGAGTTCACACTACATTAATGCCTCTGCAGGGGTCCTGAAGTCTTCTTGCTTTGAGTTCTTGAAACTTTAATATATAACAATACTTTTCTTTGATTCCTTTGCATGACAGAGAAGATACACACAGTGATCCTTTGGAGGTGAGAGATTGGGTTTCAGGTGAGGAGAGAAAGGAGATCTTTCCTTCTCATTTTGTTCTCTCATTTTCCTTTCCTGAGTGTCATGTATTTGTATTTTAAGATCAACAAAGAGTTATCACAGTCAGGGGATTCTTTAGAGTTTTGCCCTCACAGTCACAGAGAAAACATACCTAGTCCAAATGGATTGTCCTTTTTGGGTAATATTGCCATAGATTCCAACATAACATTTCACTAAAGAGCTGTTATATCTGTCTTCTCAAAAAAGAGACCTACTTCTGGGTCTCTATTTTTCTGGTATTTGTTGCACGTTGAATCACAGTTGCATATAATGAAATACTGGATTTTCCCTGTTTTTAGATTTATATGTGTTGGAAATTTGATTCATGAAAATTGATATGCCATTGCGGTATCATGCTGTCAGGAGAACGACTGTTTTCTGCATCACAAGTCTCACAATAAGCCAGTGTGTTGGGATTTGTCTATTTGCCTGATCGAGCACATTGCACTCTTCAAATCCTCTTTATAATTACTTACTTTTACCACACAGATTTATCAGTTTCTGAGAGCAATGTGTTAAACAATAATAGAGTATCTTAGTATTTATATCTTCCCTAAAAAATGAGTTATTATTTAGTTAAATCTTCTCTCCTCTATTCTTCCATGTGGTAATCATCTGGAATTTTTGTTTGAATGTGTTTTTAATGTCTTTTTTTAAAACTAATACTAAATAAGACAGACTGGTTTTTTCCTTTTCTCGTGACTCCTGTTATGTTTTCCTGGGTTCATATTTCTTCTTCCTGATGCACATTCTTTACCGTTTCTTTCACTGCAGGCCTGTGGGAGGTCAACTTTGAATGTTTGTAGGTCAGATAATGTCTTTCTTTCTTTGACACATAGTTTGAATAGGTGTGTCATTTAGCTTCGTAGTAATTTTTTTTCTTCTTTGTCAAGTCTTTTAATATTTCTGAGCCTCCATATCTTTAGCTTAAAATGGGAATAAAACCCTAAAAATGGTGACTGAAACTGAGATAATACATGCAGAGCTTTCCAGTCATGTTGCTTAGCAGAAATTAAATAGTCAATAATGATAACTATTATTAATCATTAGAATGATATTATTATAATAATGTAATATATAATAATATATTAATTTATAATAATAACTATACATTAATTTACAATTATAATGTACAGTGTATAATGTATGCAATGTATAATAATATATTAATATTATTAATCACTAGAATCTTCAGAGTGTGCATTCTCAGAGAATCACAGCTTAAGATTGAGAATGTGAAGCTCACACACAAGAAGTCTGAGAGAGTGTCATGACTGTGACTGTAATTCTCAGCCCTTGGGTGTCTTCAGCTGTGGTCGTCTGCACAGTGTGCACAGATGATGTAATCTGTTCCCACAGACCCACTGCAGGACAGCGCAGCCTGCCTCACGCCTGGGATGCTCTGGGCTGCTTGTTGGGGAGCCTCTGCTGTGAGGCTAGTTGGACTCTGTACAGAGAAAGATGAAAAAAGACTCTTTCTTTTCCCTCAGATTTCTCCCCCCGAGTTTAATTCACTTTTACATCCAGAGCAGATACTCTCTTCCCAGAGCCTTGGTGTTACTCTGGGATTCAGGGTCTCCAGACACCTAGTCATTTCAGCTCCCAAGGCCCAAGGTGACTGCAGAGTCATGTCTCACCCACTCCTCCCATCTTGGCCTGTTTCCCGTCATGGAGGACCCATGAGTGGGGAGAGGAGACATCGAGGGAGATTGATCTGGAAGTCCTGGTGAATCTGAGCTTCAGAGAATGAAGCAGAAAAGGGGAACGTGAGACTGCCAGGGCTTCAGTGGGGGAGGAATATGGAGGAACCGAGAGGGGTGTGATGGCTGCACAGAGTCAAGGGGAGGGATGTTCCAAAGTTTCCTAAGAAGGGAAAACTTGCACTGAAGTGGGGATTCGATTTTACATGATGGCAATGTCTGTGCTGGTTTCACCAATTCTGGTGTCCCTGAGGGATGAACTGGTGTGACACCACAGGACAGTAGTTGCAGTCACTTTCAGGACTTAAGGAAGGTGAAACCTTTCAGCTTAGTGCCCTGTGAGCCAGTCAGGGCCCAAGTCTAGAAAGGCTCGGAGCCTGTGTCCATCCAATGTGGTTTCGTTCTGTTCCAGCCAAGCTTCTCTGGACCCCAGCTGGGAAAAGGGGACCTCAGATCTAGTCATATCTAGTCATCGTAGCTTCCGTAGGTCACCATGGGGCAGGTAATAGCCCAGGCGTCGTCACTGGACCTCATAGTAGCCCTCCTTCTTCCGCCGGGAGACAAGTGACTTGTGAGGTGAGGAGAGCGCATCAGAATGGTCCAGTCAGCTGCCCAGCATGGGAGACTCCAGGGGAAGGAGATGCCAAAGCCACAGAGACCTGATGCCTCCTGTGTCTCCCTCTTCCTTTTGTCCACGTAATTTTCACCCTCAGTCATTCTTTTCCTTCCCTTTTCCCTCTTTCGGCTCTCTCTCCCTCTCTTTCCCCTGCATGTTCTAGCTTAATTGAGGTATTAACGACATACAGTAAACTGCATACATTTAAAGTGAACAATTTGATACATTTTGATTATAACTTATTGAACCATCACCACAATCATGAAAAGGAATGCCCATCCTCCCCAAATTTCCTCATGCTCATTTTAATTCCTCCTTCCCTGCCGTTTGCAAACACATTCTCATACCCAGTCAACCAGTGTTCCGGTATATGTCCCTATAGATTTTCCTGTATTTTCCAGGGATTTTTATAAATGGGATCATATACTACTCATTTTTTACTGTCTTCTTTCACTCAGCATAATTATTTTGAGATTTATGCTTGTCATTGCACGTACTATGAAGTCATTCCTATCCCCAACCCTTCCTGGCAGCACTGTGCACACTCCAAGCGCTTCCCAGGTTGGTGTGAGAGCCAATAGTACTTCTGCATCCCCAAAAGTAGGAATGCACCTTGGTGCAACTCTGGGAGGGGTTGGCAGCAGCCCTGGACCCGCACATGCATGCTTTCCTGGATGGTTGGAAAGCCCACTGTGCCATGACAGTCCCAATGATTGGCCAATGCTCAGACCCATGAAGAAGCACCACCCACAAAGCACAAGCCTGGCATGAGCTTAAGAAAAGGCAGCAGCAGATATACGCACACATGCAAATGCTTTTCCCAGAGGGCACAAATACCCATAGTAGTGCTGCAGTCTCACAACTGGGTACTTGCCTCCATGTGGCGGGAGCTCTGAGCCCAGTGTGAATGCTTTCCCAGCTGGTTGGAACACCCGCAGTACCCACACAACTTCCAGCATATGGGGTGGCATCAGAAACACAGCTCATGCTTCCCCCACAGCAGTAGCAGGTGGAATCTGCGACCTGATACCACCACAAATACGCAGGCAAAAGATAATTCATCAAATGCTATAAGAAACTACAGTAACAATTCAGAGCAGAAGGAAATGACAAATCTCCAGAAACCAAACTTGAAGTCACAGAAATTTACAACCTAAATGACAGAGAATTCAAAATAACTGTCATAAAGAAACTCACAAAGTTACAAGGATGTTCAGACAGTTCGATGAACTCAGGAATAAAATTAATGAGGAAAAGGAATACTTCATCAAAGAGACTGAAACTATTAAAAAAAAAACAAGCAGAAATTCTGGATATGAAGAACATAATTAATGAGATAAAAAAGAATCTAGAATCCTTAAAAAATAGAGCTGATATCATGGTTGAAAGAATAAGTGATTTAGAGGATAGAAATATAGAAATGCTTCCAGTGGACGAGGAGAAAGGACTCAGATTTTCAGAAAATGAAGGAATTCTTGGAGAAATATATGACTCAGTTATAAAAACAACCTAAGAATTATACGTGTTCCAGAGGGAGAAAAGAGGGAGAAAGGAGCAGAGGGCTTGTTCAAAGAAATAATAGCTGAGAACTTCCCAAACCTGGGGAAGAGCCAGACTTACAAATACATGAAGACAACAGAACGCCTAATTACATCAATGCTAAAAGACCTTCTCCAAGGCACATAACAGTAAAATTGGCAAAAGCCAATGACAAAGAAAAAATATGAAGGGAAGCAAGACAGAAGAAAATAACATACAAAGGAGCCCCTATCAGGCTTTCAGCATATTTCATGGCAGAAACTTTACAGGCAAGGAAAGAATGGAATGATATATTAAAAATACTGAAAGAAAAAAACTGTCAGCCAAGAATATTCTATCCAGTGAAATGATCCTTATGATAAAATGGAGAAATAAAAGTTTTCCCAGATAAACAAAGGCTGAGGGAGTTCATCGCCACTAGATCTCCCATACAAGCAAGAACGCCCTCATATCTGAAACAAAAAGAAGGCAAATGTCTACAAAGCTTTGATCAAAGAGATAAATAGACAAAATCAGAAAGCTACAGCTCTGTTTCACAACAGGGTAGCAAATACTTAATTATAACTTAAAAGAAGAAGCGAAGGAAGGCATCAAAAGTAATTATAAACACTTCAACTTAATCACAAATGCACAACACAAAAATGAATAACTTGTGACAACAATAACTCAGAAGGAGAAGAGGAAAGGGATGGAACCTGCTTAGGCTAATGGAGATAAGAGGCTATCAGAAGATGGACTCTCTCATCTATGAGATTTTCATACAAACCTCACACTAACCAGCAAACAAAAAATCAGAGCAGAGCCACAGATCATAAAAAAAGAGAAAACCTCCACAGAAAACCCCCAAAATGAAATGGTAGTCAGTAACACAAAGGAAGAGGAACAATGGAAATATAGATTAGGTGGGATTAAGCACTCATGTATCAATAATCACTCTAAATGTAAATCGATTGAATTCTCTAATCAACAGACACAGAGTGATGGGGTGGATTAGAAAAGAAGACCCAACAATATGCTGACGCCAGGAAACACATCTCAGCTCTAAAAACAAACAGGATCAGAATGAAGGGATGGGAGACAATACTCCAAGAGAATGGCAAATAAAAGAAAGTAGGTGTTGCCATATTTATATCAGACAAAGCAGACTTCAAGATAAAAAAGACTGAGAGACAAAGAGGGGCAGTATATAATGATCCAGGGGACTTTCCACCAAGAGGACATATCCCATTCAACATTGTACTGGAGGTTTTGTCCAGAGCAATTAGGCTGGAAAAAGAAATAAAAGGAATCCAAATTGGAAAGGAAGAAATGAAACTCTTGCTGTTTGCAGATGACATGATTGTAAATAGAAAAAACCATAAAGAATCCATCAGAAAATTAATAGGAATAATGAACTACTACAGCAAATTTGCAGGGTACAAAATCAACTTACCACAATCAGTTGCATTCCTACTCTAATAATGAACTAACAGAAAGAGAACTCAAGAATACAATCCCATTTACAATTGCAAAAAAAGAAAAAAGTGTCTAGGGATAAATTTAACCAAAGAGGTTCAAGACCTATACAATGAAAACTATAAGACATTATTGAAAGAAATCAATGATAACCTGAAGTAATGGGAAGGTATTCCATGCACATGGATTGGAAGAATAAACACAGTTAAAATGTCCATATTATCTAAAGTAATCTCCAGATTCAATGCAATGCCAACCAGAATTCCAATGACATTCTTCATAGAAATAGAACACAGAATCCTAAAATATATATGGAATAACAAAAGACCTCGAACAGCCAAAGCAATCCTGAGAAGAAAGAACAAAGCTGGAGGCATCACAATCCTAACTTGAAAATATATTACATAGCTATAGTAATCAAAATGGCATGGTACTGGCACAAAAGCAGACTCATAGATCAATGGAACAGAACTGAGAGCCCAGAAAGAAAACCACACATCTGCGGTCAGTTAATCTCTGACGAAGGAGCCAAATCATACAATGGAGAAAGGAAAGTCTCTTCAATAAATGCTGTTGGGAAAACTGGACAGCCAAATGCAAAACAATGAAAGTAGATCATTATGTTCCACCATACACAAAAATTAACTCGAAATGGATAAAAGACTTGAATCTAACACTTGAAACCATAAAACTCCTAGAAGAAAATATACGCAGTACAGTCTTTGACATCGGTCTTAGCAGCATCTTTTCCAATACCATGTCTACTCAGGCAAGGGAAAGAAAAGAAAAAATATACAAATGGGACTACATGAGACTAAAAGGCTTCTGCAAGGCAAAGGAAACGATGAACAAAACGAAAAGACAGGGCCGGCCCCGAGCCTTAGTGGTTAAGTGTGCGCGCTCCGCTACTGGCGGCCCAGGTTCTGATCCCGGACATGCACAAACGCACCACTTTTCCGACCAAGCTGCGGCCGCGTCCCACATACAGCAACTAGAAGGATGTGCAACTATGACATACAACTATCAACTGGGACTTTGTGGGGAAAAAAAAGGAGGAGGATTGGCAATAGATGTTAGCTCAGAGCCGGTCTTCCTCAGAAAAAAAGAAGATTACCACGGATGTTAGCTCAGGGCTGATCTTCTTCCAAAAAACAAAAAATGAAAAGACAACCCACCAACTGGGAGAAAATACTTGCAAATCATATATCTGACAAGGGGTTAATCTCCGAAATGTATAAACAACTCAACAACAAAAAAACAGATAAACCAATCTAAAAATGGGCAGAGGATATGAACAGACATTTTTCCAAAGAAGATATACAGAAGGCCAACAGACACATGAAAAGATGTAAAACATCACTAATTATTAGGGATATTCAAATCAAAACTACAATGAGAGATCACCTTACACCTGTCAGAATGACTACAATTCCCAAGACAAAAAATACCAAATGTTGGAGAGGATAAGGAGAAAAGGGCACCCTCACACACTGCTGGTGCGAATACAAACTGGTGCAGCCACCAGGGACAACAGTATGGAGATTTCTCAAAAAATTAAAAATAGAAATAGCATAACTTCCAGTTATCCCACTACTGGGTATTTACCCAAAGAAATTGAAATCAACAATTTAAAGAGATTTATGCATCCCTGTGTTCACTGCGGCATTATTCACAATAGCCAAGACATGGAAGCAATCCAAGTGTCCTGCTACAGATGAACGGGTAAAAAAGATGTGGTACGTATTATGTACAATGGAATACTACTCAGCCAGAAAAAAAAAAGACAAGATCGTCCTATTTGCAACAACCTGGGTGGACCTTGAGAGTATGATGTTAAATGAAATAAGCCAGACAAAGACAAATATGCATGATTTCACTCATACGCAGAAGATAAACATACACAGGGATAAAGAGAACAGATTAGTGGTTACCAGAGGGGCTGGGGGATGGGCATTGAGTGAAAGAGTTAAAGGGGCACATATGCATGGTGATGGATAAAAGTTAGACTACTGGTGGTGGGCACGATGCAGTCTATACAGAAATTCACAAATAATAATGAACACCCGAAATTACACAAGGTTAACACCCTTTATAATTTCAATAAAATAATTTAAAAAGAAAAAAATAATTCATTCTTTTTATGGTTGAATAGTATTCCACTGTGGGGATATACCACACTTTGTGTATCTGTTCACCAGTAGACGGACATTTGGGTTGTTTTCTGTTTTTGTCTAGAATAAATAGGTTGTTATCAACATGTGTGTACAAGTCTGTGTATAAACATATGAGTTTATTTCCCTTGGATGGATTCTTAGGAGAGGAATGGTTGGATAGACGTACGTAATTATTAAAGACGCATCCAAGCTATTTTTCACCAGCACTCAATGAGAGTTTCAGTGACTTGACATCTTCAACAACACTTGCTATAGTCAGTCTTTTTAATTTTAGCCATTGTCAAGTGTGGTAGAATCTCATGATGACTGTCAGTTACATTTTTCCAATGACTCATGTTGTGAAGGAGAAGGCAAGCCACGCACAGACTGGGAGAAAACATCTTCAAAACATATCCCTAGAAAAGGACGTGTATTTATAATATATAAAGAGCTCTTACAACCCAATAGTAAGAAGACAATCAACACGTCATGGCTTACCCGGAGACAGCAGATCATGCCTGTGATGAGCACCAGGATTCCCGCCAAGCAGATGAGCATGAGGGCCCAGAAGGGGAGGTCTGGGGAGACAAGTGCTGGGGTGAGCCATCTCCTGTCATCGCCCCAGGGCTCCTGCTGAACCGACTGTGCCTCAACTGTCCTTGACAAGGGTTGGCCAACTTTCCTCATCATCCAAGACCCTGTGCGCAAGGTTCTCTCCAATGAGGCACAGCATCAAGATACTCGCCCCCTACCATGGGCTGGGGCTTCCTGCTGGTTTACCAGGCTTCTCAGTCAAGGTGTCATCTCTGTTGGGAGAATATTCTGGAAGTGAATCAAATGGAGAATGCGTGTGAGTGTGTTTCACTCTTTTTAATAAAACTTTTTAGACATAGAAAAATGAAGGGAACAGTCTCATAAACATCCATCATCTAGATTTAACAATGTATATTCCATCCAATTAAAACCATATTTCATCAATGTATAAATTATTAACACTCGCCACCCTTGATTCATCCCATGTTTTCAATGAAATATTAAAGTCAAGTAGACATCATGATGTTTCACCCCATTTTACTTTCCATCTCTAAAATGTGAGCACACTTTGCTACAAAATCCAAGACCATTATCACAGAACAAAAGTTTAATAAATTAAACCAAATTAATACCTCTGGGCACAGAGGACTGAATTTGGGGTGGACTATCTTATGACGGCCAGGGGGAGAATGGGTCATCACAGTTGGCAAGCCTATGTGATCTCTCTAAATTCGTAAATTCCCACTCAAAATTGTTCTTCCATGCCTAGAAACACATCATCCCCTTCTCCTTTATCTATTTGCTTAATATTCATTTTCTAGGATTAACCTACAACGTAACTTCCTGCAGGAAGTCTTTTCTGATTTCCGCCTGCTAGTATGAGTTTGTTCAGATCAAATAATTGATAAATTTCAATTCTCTATTCTTGTTATTGCCAGCTACAACATAAACTCCAGGAGGGAGTAGGCATGGGGGGAGGGGTGCAGGTCCCCCTACTTGTGCCTCTGCCCAGACAACCCCTTAGAGGTGTGCTGTCTGATATGGAGCAGCAACAAGTCTCTTTTTGAATTAAAATTACTTTTAGTTAAATAAAATAAAAATTCTAACCTCAGTAACATTAAAAATCAGTAACAATAAAGACCAGTCACAATACCATCCTTCGAGCACTCAACAGCCACATGCGGCTATGCACTGGACAGCACAGATATAGAACATTCCACCACTGCAGAAAGTTCCAGCGCATTGGTGCTCATCTAGAGTGGGACTTGGCAAACCATAGCCCGTGGATCAGGAACCACATCCACCCCCAAACCTGTAAGTCTGCTTCACACACAGCTGGAGGCCCTCACTGACCATCTGGCCCAGTGGCTCTCAGTGCAGAGATAAGGAAACAAAAGTCCAGAGAGGGGAGGTGACTAGCTTGAGGTCACAGAGATGTCTAGGAGAAGGTGAGGGCCTCCCATACTACACTGGTGTCCTTTTCTCTCTCTCAATGGTGGGTAAAGACTGGGGGACTATGCCACCTCCTGCCAGCCTGAGAAACTTCAATGTTCTCTCAGCCCCAGGCCTCCACAGTCCCTAGAAAGGCCTCACTTTCTTCCCCAATGACCAGGGAGCCTTACTATCCCCAAGGACATTCTTTCCATCCAGGGTAAAGTTCTGCAGTTGGGTACTATTCTGGTCAGCAGCAGGAATTCCTCATAGATGGCAACTCTGTCCAGTCTCTGTGCCAAGGCGGCTGGGTACACAGTGAGTCCACTGCAGTGTGGTTACCGTGGGGGACCGACCTGGAAGGACACAAGGAATGAACAAGGGTGTCTGGAATTCTACCCTGATTCTAGATTCCCTGCTTCTGGGTCCTGTCCAAGAGAACTTTCTGCAATAATGTCAACATTTGTCTGCACTACCAAATACACTCATTATTAGCCCCATGTTGTTATCAAGCACTTAAAATGTGGCTAGTGTGTGTGAGTGAGGAACTGAATTTCTCATATAATTTCATTTAAAGTAATTAATTTATAAATAACCACAGGGAGAACATTTCTGAAACTTTGGAGTAAGGACTTCTGCAAATGCATAAAAACAATGAGAACACTGGTAAAAATGGTCAAAATCAACTTTTAAGAAGTCTAGAAATTAATCAAAGTTTTGTAAGCATCTGAGGAGGGTTTAGTGAAGAAACATGGTGGAATCTTGATAAAGGGAGAAAACTTTGTGGCATTATAACTTGCACTATTCCCATCCTGCTCTCACAATATCCTCCATAGCTTTGAAAACCATCAGTCTCAGAACCATGGTAGCTGAGACAACCAGCAGCCCAGCAGTCATAATGGGTTTGGAGCTCTGAAAAGACCCATCCCCACCGAACTGCAACTAGCTGACCTGCCTGGCAGATCCCCGAAAACGCCCCATGTTCAGGGCTTGTTGTTACTAGACTCAGAGCTTGCCCAGGGGGGAATGTCTGTCCCCAGGGCACTTGCTAAAAACAATCAGGGCTAATTGCTTTATATTGTAGTTGCCTGAGGGAGTGATACCAGCTGAGGCAAGCAAGAGGTGAGACAAAAACTTAGAAGAAAAATTGGGCGAATGAGATGTCCACAGGGTTCTTTGAAAAGTTCCAGGGTATTTGTGGGCATCTAGAAGGCCACAAGGGCTCAAGCGTGTGGCACGCCCAGGAAAGACTTGAGAACATCTTAATCTCTCACCTCTAGTTGAAGGGTTGGCTTAATATCTGAAAACTTGATTATGTAATACACCATAGAATAAGGGCCAATACAACGCAATCTCAACCACATATACAGAAAAGATTTTCACAAAATACAACGCCCTTCATGCCTAAAAAAGAAAACACTCAACAAATTAGGAATAGAAAAAAACTTTCTCAACCTATAAACAGCATCGATGAAAAACCCACTGCTAACACCATATTCAATGGTGAAAGACTGAAAATTTCCCCCTAAGACCAGGGACAAGACATTGATGTCTTCCCTTATCTCGTATGTTAATCACAGGTAGCAGAGGTTCTAATGAGGGCAATTAGGCAAGAAAAAGGAATAAAAGAAACCCAGATTGGAAGGGAAGACGTAAAACTATTTGTTTTCCAGATGAGAAGATATTGTATATAGAAAAACCTAAAAAATACAGCCCCCCCCACACAGTATGTGAATCGTATCCCAAGAGGTGTATAAAAAATTTAAATTGCCCCAGCTGGTTAGTGGCTCCAATATTGGAGAGCACAGTTATACTGCTAATATTTGTTGAATATTTCCAGAAGAGGAGGAGGAGGAGGATGCTGGAGGTTGGTGGCCCCAAATGTTAACGCTTTTCTCAACCCCCGAAAACCTATGGAAGGAGATGGTAGGATTAGCTTACAGGGATGTGGGGCAGAATGGGCACCATGTCAGTGACTTCCAGATCAAGGAAGTGTCATGGGAGCTCAGAGCCATCAGCCACCAGCTCAGCCAATGCTTCCAATCTCCTCAACCTACATCAAGTCGGTGACCAGGCAGGAGTGGAATATGTCTCATAGCTGGCTGCCTCTGTAGAGCTTGGTGACCTAGAACAAACGCTAGGGAGAGTGGGTGAGATGGAGGTCTCCTGGAGACGCAGGGGCCCACTGGAGCCAGTGAAAGATCACAGACCTTGGGGCAAGGGAGACCTGACTTCAAATCCTGGCTCTGCCCCTAACTCACTGTGTGACCTTAGGCACAATACTCCCCTTTCTGAGCTTCAGTTTACCCATGTGAGAAATGGGGAAGGCAGCTAGGACATCACCTCTGGACGCTGAGAGAACCCAGGCACGCAGGGAAAGTGAAGGATTGAAACAACCATGTCACAGATGTAAGTCAGGCGGAGGAATGACGGTGCCCGCAGGGCAAGGAGCGATGCGAGAGGGGAGACCCCACCTGGTCCTGGGTGTCCCTCAGCAGGACAGTGTACTCCGAGGATGTGGGCTCCGGGTTGCTAAGGTTCCAGCTGATGATGTGGAAATGTAGCTGGTGCTCTCTCTGGATGGATAAACTCTGGGCTGCAGAGCCTGAAGCTACCAAGAGGAAGAGCAGACAGGTGGAGACTCTCGGCTCCCAGCACAGAGGCATGGTGGCCCACGGGGTCAGGATGGTAGGTGCAGACAGCGTCCACACTGGTGGCTTCCCCACCCTTTTCAGGCCTGGGGAGAGAAGGATGTGGGGACTCTAGAGAGAGGTCCTGAAACCTCTGGGGTGGGGGCCAGAACAGGAAGGAGGAAATGGGGGCAGACAGAGAGGGGTGGTGACAAAAGTGGTCATTAGGGGCAAATACTCAGGGGAGGGTCTCATCTGAGGGAGACCATTCTGCAACTCAAGGAGAAGAGGCCCAGGTTGTTCTTCTTGAACAAGGATCCAGCTGGGGAGGAAGGAGGAGGAGGAGGAGCAGGAGGGACAGGGATTGGGGGAGGGGCTGGGTGGGATTTAACCCAACAGGAGCTGCTGGAACCAGGGTCTCACCAGGCTCTGCAGGACCCTCTCAGTGGAGTTGAACGTGGCTGATCCGTTGTTACTGTCTGATGAATACCAGAGTGTAGAGATGGGGAAGGTGACTGTGAGGGTCTTCAGGTTGTGCCCCAAAGCTGCAAGATGAGAGGGAAAGTGATGGCCATCACTGAGAGCTGGCCTGAAACCACACCAGAATCCTGCACTCACTATAATCTGTCGTCTTCTCTCCCAGTGGCACCACCACCCACCCATGTTGTTACCCAAGTCAGAACCAGCACATCTGCTCAGCTCCTCCTCCCTCCCAGTAACACCAATTCCTGTTGTGCACTGGTCCTCACATATACTCCATCTCTCCATCCCTGTCCCACCTCAGGTCTTAACTTCCTTCACCCGGACAAACACCCCAGCAGGTTCACTGGATGCTCTGTCTAAAGGATGTTCTACATGGACTACTAGAAGAATCGTTCTGAAATGAATACACCACTAGGGCCACCATTGCTCTAGTACCACCCATGGCTCCCTATGGCCTTCAGTGTTTAGTTCAAGCTTCTTGACTTGGCACTCAAGGCTCTACTCAATCTGGCTCCTGCTGACCTTTCAGTCTCATTTTATCCATCTACTGCAGGTTAAACATTATGCTTCACGCAACCCAAATTCATTTCATTTCTCCCCATAGGGTGTGTTGTTTCTGGCCGGAGCCTTTGATCATGGAATCCTCTCTGCCAGGAAAACCTTTCATCCTTTAGTTGCCAGGGTCCCTCCTACTTAATCTTAAAGACTCCATTCTGGTGAAACTTTCTCTAGCAAGATCTTCCCCTCAAAATTATGCCAGGCGCCTCGCCCCGAAACATCCCACATTGTACTATAATGGTGTGTTAATTTCACAAGATTAGGGGCTCTCTGAGGGCTGGCCTTAGACTGAATCGTCGGTATAATCATTGTGATCAGCATGATTGCCCTAAAACCAAAATTTCACACCCTGGCTTCCCAGCTCCTGGATCACAAATGGCTGGTGGAGGAGTGGGGCCGGAGAGCTTCTCTTGGGAAGGAAAAGGAGCCCACAGATACCTGTGGTGGCTTCTGGTGGCACAGGTGATGACGAAGTATGCAGGGACGTGGTGTCTGGCTTTGGAGCTGTGGCGAGGGCTGTCATCAGGGAGGGACAGAGTGGGAGGAGCCCCCAGGCTCAACCAGGCTCCAGCAGTGGCTGTCCCAGGACCACCATTCACAGGTGAAGCATAAATGAGAGTGAGGGGAAGGGTGACTGTGTGAGTAGAGGGATGAGCAAGCCTGTGGATGAGAGGAGCCCAAGAGAGAGATATGTGAACAAGAGAGACTGAACTCGGAGGAGAGACAGATGGACGGGCAGAAAACTGGACAGACGGATGGGATACCTGGAAAAGGAGGACCAAGGGAAGGGCTTTAGGAGAATTAAAGTGAAAACCACGTGGGGTCAGAATGTGGTGGAGCACATGTCTGTGTCTAAGGCTTTCTCACCCTGGGCTGGGACTCTCCACCAGAACCCGGGAGAGAGAGAAGGGATGAATTAGGGCCCTTCCACACGTGCTTCCCTCACCAAGGACAGCGGGTGAAGAAGAACAAGTGCTCCCCAACCCCAAATGCGGACGGGACCCAGGAGATTAGGGCCAGGAATACTTACTCATGGTAGTCAGGGCCATGGCTCCCTAGGTGTTTCCTGTGGAGAGAAGGCAAGAGGAGCTGAGCAAGAGTTGGGGTGAACATAAAGGATTAAGGGAGAGAGAGGTTGTAGGGACCTTTGTGGGAAAAGCAGAGGGGAAAGCAGAGGGGAAGAGGGGAGGGGTGTTCAGGGGGGAGGCAACGAGATGGAAGGTGGCTGGACCCAGTGATCACACAGTGATGAGAAGACTGAACCCAGACCAGGAGCATAGAGAGATGGATCATAGCTCACTTTAGAGCAATGGAGGCAACACAGAGCTCTGACTGAGAGAGAGAGTGTGGCTGTAGCACAGCCCCTCACCACTGACGTAGAGGCTGTCCCCGTCCAGGGTGAGGGAGCCCAGGTGTGTGACGCCCTGGGTCTCATGGCTCAACTCCCAGTAGAGTCACTCTCTGTCCAGCCCGGGACCTGCGGGGGTCAGAGTGGAAGGTGCAGATGATGTCCACCCCAGTGGCTGCCCCACCCTTCTCAAGCCTGGGGGAGGGAGAACCTGGGGACATGGAATACTGAGCAGGGGTCCTTCTGGGTGTGGAAAGCGAGAGAGGGGAAGGGAAGAGGCTGAGGGAGAGGCTGAAGGGGCTGCTCTGATGTCTGGAGGGGCTCTCCTCGGTGTCTCCCATGTGAGACAAGCCCCTCACAAGTAACGCCTGACTTCCTTTAGGATGTGGAGGGGGGTCTGTGAGTGACAAAGAGGGGTGAACACACAGACCCGGGTGAGGGGGCACCTGCAGGTCTGCACGGACAGCAGCGAGGAGCACAGTCAGTGCCCTGTGCCATCTGACACATGCAGGCAAGAAAGTACCGTTACCTTCTCTTGGTTCTACACTCCAACGTCTTTTCTTTCTACTTCTTTCCTGCTCCACAGCCATCACCCAGGCCTAGGGAACAATCATCTTATTCCTAATCTTATTCCAAGCACCTCCTATCTTTCCTCTTGAGTCTACTTTCTTAACTATGAAGTCCATTTGAACCCACGTGCTTAGACCAAACGCTAATCACATCCTCCTTCTACTTGCATCTCTCCAGAGTCTTCCCACTGGTCTTATAACAGAGTCCCAAGTCACCCTTCACCTGGTCCTGCCTGTCCCCCCTCGCCGGAGTGGCTCACATCCTTCCCCCTGTGTTGACTCGGCTCAGCCATCCCTCTTCTCAGTTCATGGACACACCAGGCTCTCTGCTTCAGGGGTGTCCTCATGCGGGTCCCTCTGAAACGCTCTCTTCAACACACTCCCACATCCTCACTCCAGTCTAACCCTCCAACCAGCTAAATCCAGTCCCAACTCTAGCTCTCAAGCTAAATATCGGTCCTTCTCAAGAGGGCTTCCCTGACCCCTCAGGTTGAGTCCCCTTGTGCCAAACGCCCACATCACTCTCATCATTAACTGTCTAAAATCCAAATTCCCAAATACAATATAAATTCCACGGAGGTGGGACAAGGTCTCTCTGGTTCTCCAGGTCCCCCTGCATGTGGCCCAGGGCCTGGCTCATCACATGGCGAACCATCCCGGTTTGTCTAGGACTGCCCTGGTTTGAACACTAAATATCCTGTGTCCTGGAAAACCCCTCTGTCCTGAATAAACAAGGATGGTGGGTCACCACAAATTATATACTCAAAGACTATCTATTGCATGGCAAGCACACATTCCCCTCAAGAACATCACAGGAAAGCTAGAATGAAAAAGGCACACACACATACACACACAATTAGTAGAGGCCAACAACTAAATACAAAACTACTTAACAAGATTCTCTGCAACGTGAATCAACAGACCGTTATTTCAGAAAACTTTCAAGAAACAAAGTTAATTCCCTTTAGAAGGCAAGTTGGTGAGGACAGTCTTTCTAGAGACTAGTGCCCTGCCCTGCAATCTACAGTGTTGCTTAGTACTCCTCCAAATGATTTGAAATGTCATAAAGAAAAAAATGCTCAAAATAAATCTGGCTACTGGCAAATTCAATGTTAAATTTGTTATTAATACAAAGAAGTTCCAATCATCTTTTTCCCTGAATGCTCCTATATTTCAAATTTTTGTGGAGGATTTATAGGAGTTTCAAACTCAAGTTGAATGGGTCTAAGGAATGTTGCTGAGTATCCCTGCTAATAGTTAATGGGATGTCTCCTAATACTAAATACACACGCAAAACATTTCTGTATTTATATTATATATAAATCCTCACTTTTGAGTATTATGCAATACAAGTAAATCTATATTTTCTACTATAATACACATTTGCAGTTATTTACAGTTGTTTTATTTGTTCTTATTTGCATATAACTGTACTTACTGAAATATTTACCACACAGAACCACACACAGCTTACCATCTTTCCCTTGAATATAATCCATCAAACATCAATAATTTTTCTCAGATTCCCTCACTCTCAGTGTCCATGTGGTGACAACCTGAGCCCAGGAAAGCCCACTAGCAGGTCTTCTGCACAGCGGAGGCTGCTGGAACCTGTTGGTACGAGGTCCACAGGGTACTAACCTGGTCACACGGAAATCCATGGATCAGCGAGGACAGGTGGACTCTGAGCCTGCTTTCACCTCAAACTTGAGCTCCACAGATACTTTTCGTGTCTGAGGGGGGGAAAAAAAGGGCAAACAAAGTTTTGAGGCCTTTTATAGGGTGTTGGATGGAAAGGCCACCCCATTCACTTTTCTTTTTTGTATTTACTTATTTAACTGTAACTGTTGGCTGAGAATGGATTTTCCCGATTCCTATGCAGTCACCTGCTCCCCAAGATGGGAGAAGCAGCTTCGTGCTGTGTGCACTCGTGTCGCTCAACTCACTTGGCTGGACAGAGACTTTTTGGTGACTCTGGACCCTTTAAACAAGCTTGTCTTTTAGGGACCCTGTAAGTGACTCGCTGACTTGTAAACAATTCCCACACTTCATTCAGGGCTGAGGAGATTTTCAAGCCCTGGAGCAGGTCTCCCAACCTCCGCACCATTGACGTCTGGGGCCGGATGATTCTCTGTCGGGCCGTCCTGGGCCCTGGAGGACGCTGAGCAGCATCCCTGCCTCCCCCTCTAGATGCCAGGAGCGCCCACATTAGTAACAACCCAAACACCGCCTCCAGACGCGGATAAGCCCCCTGGGGACAAAATCACACGGAGGACGGTGACGGGGACTCTGAGGAGGGGCCGGCGGCGCCCGGAGCCGGGAGGAACAGCAGCCTCGGGCGCCCTGAGCGAACAGCCCGGGGGAAACGGGGCTCCGGGGGGACGGAGGGACGCCGGGCCGTGACGGGGCTGCCCGCGGCCCAGGCCCCTCCCTGGACCGCGACCGCAGCCGGGACCGCCCGCCGCTTACCGCGCCTCGCCCCTTCGGCCGAAGGTCCACGGGAATCCCGTCCGCGCCGAGAAGACTGGACACACCGCGCAGACCTCCCGCTCCATCCACGGCGCCGCCCGCGCTTCCGCTTCCGGTCTCGGGCGGGCGTTCTGCGAGGACGGAAGTTCGGGGAGGACGGACGTTTGGGGGCTCCGGGTTGAGGCGGCGGGGGGAGGGGGGGCGGGACCGTGCACCCTAGCCTCGGGGGAGGTCTCCAGTTTCTAGAGTGAGTGCGAAGCTGGGACGCGGGCTGGGTCAGCACCAGGGACAGGGACCAGCTCTAGGGGCGGGACTGTGGGCGGGGACCAGGCTGTGGGCGGAGCCAGGCCAGGAGGTTGTCCGCGGAGACCAGTTCCAGGGGCGGGAAGAGGCGGGGGTGGGGCTGGAATGAGTCTGACCGACTTCACAGGGGGAGGAAATCAGCTGCAGGGCCGGGGATGGAGGCGGGGCTTTCTGTGCACCCCTAGACTGTACAGGTAGCTGGATCTTGAACAGCTTTTCTTCATTCCTTTCCCCACATTCACACAGCCTCATAGAATGATGTGCCCATATTTAGAATTATAAATTTTTTGTGCGTGTTTGCTGTTCTCAATTTCGTTAAAAAATTGGATCATATATTCACATTTCTCTACATCTTGTTGTCCCAAGCCAGTAGATAAGGATATAACGCTATTTTAATTTTAAAAATCTGGGGGGAGGGAGGCCACTACGTCATAGATACACGTATAGGAAAACTCAAAGAGTGGTGCAAAGTCAGTAAAATATTCTCACTCTACCACTGTCTCCCAGTCCTTTTGCACAGAGATAAACATCCTTTTCTCCTCTATCCTTCCAGGCATACTGTGTATATGTGGGCCTGTGTATATGTTCAAGCCCAAGAGGGAGGTCCCCAAGCAAAACCTGAAGCCCATCAATTGTCTCATCCGTCAGAAGTTACTGAAAAGAGATTTAAATTTCTGGTGGAAGGAGATAGACTAGTGATGAATCCATAGGAACTCAACAAAGAAATAAGGGAATTTTACCATTTAAAAGGTCAAAGGAAAAAGTGAGAAAGAAAATGTGTTCATAATATCTGATGTAGCACATCTCTGGATAAGATTCGTATGCTATAAAATGGTAAACACTTATGTCATAAGACAGTAGACATTGAATTTTGATTTATCCTAATTCATTAAATAGTTATATTGGGCAAGGGGAATTATGTTTTTAATGTATGTAAGAACTCTTCATGCTGATTGTTTCAGAGAAGAAATAAACTATAAATAGTCAAAAGATGAAAAATGATAAAGTGTATGAGTAGCTAATATAGAAATACAGATTTTCAACCAGAAAATTAAAGAAGTTGTTTTTGGAACCAGAGTCAAGAGTGGGGAAGGTAGATTTCATTATAAGGCTTGAAGTATTATTTGAGATATGTGCGTATAGACACACACACACACGCACACACACAGGAGCCTGAATTTGCATTCCAAAGGGATCATCTAATTCTACAAATAATTTGTAAAAAGGATTCACTTTGCAACAGTAGAACATATTTTGAAAACTACAGACTTCAAGCATAAAAAATGCTCTCATCATCCCGGTAGAAGAATGAATGGGGCATCACTTTCCAACCGACATGATGATAAACATTTTACATATATTACTCTTGAGTATTTTCACAGCAACCCATAGGAAGATGGTATTATCTATCTCCATTTTGCAGATGAGGAAATTGATGACAGCATGTTGCTAAAATTTTCTTATAATTTCTCAATAGATGTTGTTTTATGTTAAAATTGTTTATTGAATTTTCTTTTCATTAATAAAACGATATATGCCATTCTTACAAATAAGCAAAGGGTGTGTAAAAACAATTTAGCAAAACGACAGTTTTCTTTTGATATAATTAAATGTAACAATCACTTTATTATTTTTCTGCTCTCTGCCTCACATCTACGAAGATACTTCCTATCCTAAAGGCTTACTAGAAAACTCTACTAAAAATCAAGAATCAGGGAATATCCATATTATGCAAGGTTCCTGAATACATGCAACAAAGCCATTATAACAAATTTTTGTACAAAAATCTTAGATCATTCATGAACTGATAACAACACAAATCATGATTAGGCAAGGTTTTTCTGTAGAATGACAAATATTTAAACTTTAGACATTTAGAAATGTAGTTCATTACAGTAACTAATGTGTATAAGAAGAATTTTTTTCAAACTCACTAAGTGCCAGGAAATCATTTGACAAAATGCACTGCAATATTATTCACAATAGCCAAAGATGGAAACTACCTAATTGTGCATCCATGAGTGAAAGGATGAAGAAAATCTGGGACATCTATACAATGGAATATTATTCAGCCTTAAAAAGGAAGGAAATTCCGTATTCAGAACTGCTTGTCCGGATCATTTCAGTAGCTATCTGCTTTCTTGCTTAGTCCCCTCTGGTCCATTCTCCAACCAGAAACCAGGTGATCCTTTTACAATGTAAGTGCCACAACCTCTAATGGATCCCTAAAAGAGACTTTGGAGGTAGGCTGCTTGGGTACCGGTTGTGTGACCTTGGACAATTATATAACCTCTAATATTCCTCATCCATACAATAGGGGTTAATAGTATTGTCTCCATAGCATTGTCGTGAGGATTAAATGAGTGAATACATGTCAGATGCCTAGAATGTGCCTGGCACATGGTAAGGCAACATGAAAAATTTAACTGTAATTATAACCAAATTAAATATTGTGATGGCCTAATAATTAAGTTCAACCATATGATATTTCTAATATTCACCCATTTTGACCCATTATTATTGTTGAATAAATGATAAAACTCAGTCTAGGCAGGTTGGTGTAGAGTCAAAAAGGATTGGATAAATGAAAATATTATTAGAAAAAATGAGCTGAAATAGATTGCTTTGCAATTTACAAAGCAGTTTCTCATACTTTGTTTCATTTAATTTCCATAGAATGCTTTTCAGGGTATTATTACCACTGTCTCTGAAGGAGGAACTGACTTGCCCCAAATCACACCACATTAAATAACACAATTAGAGTGGAAACATCATTTCAAGTATACATCCTATATGATATTTTGTTTTCCCTTCATAATATCATCGATCCTCTCAAGAAAGTGCGGAAATAATGTTGATTCATAGGGACTTAGTCTTAAAGAGACATACCTTCACATGATAAACTCTATGTCTTTGAAACAGGGGTGTTGCGAGAATAAACTTGGGACCCATGCTTTCTGGGTTTTCAAGTCCATGCTTAGAGTTCTGGAAAACAGTAAAAGTAGGGAAAGGGTGAAAAATAGTCCAGAATGAAAAAAGTTTGACGTATGTGTAACTTTATTGATCACCTCAAGTTTCTCTTTTAGTTTATGGTCTGTGTCACCCTACTAGAGTATAAATGCTCTTAGGATAGAGCACTGCTATCTTGCAGCAAGTGTTAGGCGCTGAGTAAATATTTATTAAAGGAATGAAAGTGGCCTTGAATACATCTGCTCTTTACTCACCAGAGAACAGACCCATAGCAGGCAAAAGGCATCGT